>NW_006405447.1:0-1783 GCF_000299155.1 Elephantulus edwardii
AGAGGAAGACCCTCAACCACCTGTATTGACACTGTGACTGCTGAAATGGACTCTTGTGTGTCAGCAGTGTGAGATAGTCCAGGATATAACAGTGTTCGGATCTTTTGTTCACAGGGTCTCTGAGTCATACTCGACTCGACAGCACCTAACAGCAATTCAGATTCACCAGAGAACCACAAATTCAACAGCGTTCTCGTGGCTTGGGATGCTAACTCAAAATCGGCATTGGTGATGGTTCCACTCTTTTAGGGGCTCCTCCCAAGAAAGGCAATATTTTCCTGGTCCATTTACAACCTTTGAAAATTCACTTCCAGAAAAGATGCACATTAATTAAAAAATTGAATCACTGGGCTATGATGATTTACAATTCAGTACTGAGCTGCTGTGACACGTTTCTGTGAAGGTTCCATGGTGTAATGGTTAGCACTCTGGACTCTGAATCCAGCGATCCGAGTTCAAATCTCGGTGGGACCTTGTGTTTAGCTACCTCTTCTAAAGCTAATGAGTGAAACTTAGTAAAAACCTGAACGATTTCCTGTTGGAATAGAAGAAACGGGAGGGCTCCTAGGTTCCAGACCTCAGTGCCCTCTTCCTTTCCTTGGCGCTTTCTGTCTCTCATCCCTGTCCTTTTATTCTCTTCTCTCCTCCCCAGGATTTGAGGTTTCAAAAGCCCACAAATTAGCTGAACAAGCAGAGATACAAAAAAGCAGCGAGGAGGGCGCGGGGGAGGGGGGAGAAATAATATGGAAGTGGGAACCAGAATACATAGAAATTGAGCATTCACAGCAGGAATTTCAGCTTCTGGATTTTGAGAGCTGCTGAGAATCCTCTGGGGCGCCCCCAGCCCTTCCTCCTCCACCAGAGAATCAGAAGGTTCCTCTGAGAAATCCCAAAGCTGCTTGCCTGGCATTTGTTCTTGCAAAGCTTTTGTTTTCCTTATCTGGCGGGATGAGGTGGTTTGCTAGTGAGTGGAAGCCGAATTAAGGCCTTGCAACTCCCTTGGTGTCGACCAGTCTGTGGTGCACTCACTCCCACAATGGCCTTATTTTTCTTCATATGGGCTGGTCTGCAGGGCGTGGAGTGGAAAACAGGAAAATCAAGGGCATTTCTTTAGAGATAGAGAACTAGATAGATAATTGGCTATATGATTTGAAAGTGCTTATCTCTACAGAACAACAAATGCTGAAAGGAGCCAGGGACTACAGTTTTTCATAATAAATTTTGGTGCATAGTTCACACGAATAAAAATATACACACACACAAAAAAAGGAATGTATTTCTTTCTCCTAAAGAATATTTTTCTTTCCACATAACAAAACGTTGTTCTAGAGAATGTTCCTAAAACCCAGAGGGTCTTGTAGCTTAGTGGAGAAAGAGTCGGGCTGCCAATTCAAAGGCAGGCAGGTTGAATTCACCTACTGCTGCTCTGTGAGAGAAAGATGGACCATCTCTTTCCAAGCCATCGACAGTCCCTGAGAACTCGCTTAAAAGGGCCTGACTAAATAGCACATAACAACAATAGAGCTATATGGACTGTTTTATCAAATTCTCTTTAATTGGATTAGATTTGATACTTATATTTACTAGTCTTTAAAGAAAGACTAATTTTAATTATTCCTGTTAGTGAACAGCAAACTCCCAGATCCTCCAATAAATAACTAACTATAAATAACTAATTCTACAGCTCACTTTTTTATTATTAAATTTTATTAATTTTAATGAACATTTACAGAGATTTTGGGTTTTCATTCATTCATTGTTGCACTATTTTCTCTACCCTCCT
>NW_006405448.1:0-1730 GCF_000299155.1 Elephantulus edwardii
TATTTAGTTATGCATTTGACTATGTGGATCATAGCAAATTGTAGCTAACATTGAGAAGAATGGGAATCCCAGAACACTTAATTATGCTCATACAAAACCTAAACCCAGACCAAGCTGTAAGAATAGAGTAAGGGAATACTAAATGGCTTAATATCCAGAAAGTTAAGATATATCCTTTTCCCTTACCTATTCAATATATATACTGAGAAAATCATTCAAGTAGCTGGACACTATAAAGAAGAATGTGGGATCAGACTTGGAGAAAGACTCATCAATAACCTGCAATATAAAGATGGCACCACCTTGCTTGTTGAAAGTGAGACAGACTTGAAATACTTGGGGCAGAAGATCAAAAGCTATAGTCTTCAATATGGATTACTTTTCAGTATCAAGAAGACAAAAGTCTTTACCACTAGACCTATAGGCAACATCATGATAGATGGAGAAAAGATTGAAATTATAAATTATTTCATCTGACTTGGATCCATAATCAACAAACAGCATATGTATCAGTAGCCAGCAGATCAGGAGACAAAGAGCTTTGAGAATCTGCTGTCAGGGACCTCTCCAGAGTCCTGAAAAGCAATTATGTGGGTTTAAAGACTCAGATGCACTTGATTCAAGCCATAGTCTTCCAATCACCTGCTATGCAATGGAGAGCTGGCAATGGGTACAAATGGCAGATGAATTGATGCCTTTGAGAGATAGTATTGGGAAAGAGTCTTGAATATTCCTAAGCTGCCAACACAACAAGCAGATATGTCTTGGAGAAAGTGCAGCCAGATGCTGCTCAAAGGCAATGATAACAAAGCTTCATCTCATCTACTTGGGGCGTGTTTTTAGGAGAGTGGCAAGAAGCTGCACTGCAATCCTGCAGGCACCAGCTGCTCTGCACCAGAAGGATGGACAATCTCCTCCCATACATATTAACTTGCCTCTGAAAACCCACTATAGGGCAATTATGAATCATTTCCAACTTGATGATACACAACAACATTCCTCTGAGGGGAATATCATGCTTAGAAAGGGTCAGTGAAAGACAGGACAATCTTCAATGACATAGATTGGCACAATGATTGCAGCAATGGGCTCAAGTGTATCAGAGATGATGAGGATGACACAGGATTGGATAGGGTTCAGACCTGTTCATAGAATCACTATGTACTCCACTCAACAGTACCTAACAACACCAAAAACTAAAAATGGCAAAAGAATACAATCCTTCCACATACCTTACCTATTTAAACTATGAAGATTCCACATGAGCACAATTAAGTGTCCTGCAGTTCCCACTCTTCATGATGTTATCCATAATTTATTATGATACTCACAGTTGGATGTCTTTACATAGCCAAAAGAACATAACTAAAAGTCTGTCTGGCATTCTGGTTTAGCTAAGATCCACCTGACATCAGCAATGATATCTCTAGCTCTATGGTTTTACGTGAGTCCAGTTTGAATTTATAGAAGTCCCCTTGGGCTGAAATGATACAAACACGTTTTACCTTATCTTCAATAACATTTCACTTGCATGTGATATTGGATATTGTTCTCTAATTTCTGTATTCAGCTCATGCCACCTTTCTTTGCAATGGGTACAAATATGAATCACTTCAAACCAATTCGCCAGGTACCTGTTTTGCAAATCTATTGGCATAGATTCATCCAGCATGTCCATTGCTGCATCCATGTGTTGAAACATCTCATTTTGTTTTGGGGTCTTGGGGTTT
>NW_006405449.1:0-1781 GCF_000299155.1 Elephantulus edwardii
AGGTATTAGGCTGCTAACTAGAAAGCAGGAAGTCTGAACTTACCAGGGGCTTCAAGGGCCGTCTTTCCCAACAGCTCTTTAGCCTCAGAAAGCCAAGAGAGGGTTACTAAAAGTCTGCACCCTTGAGAAGGCAGCAAGAATGAGAAATTGCCTTTTGCAGCTTATTATACTCTTCTCAAAGCATATGTGTGTAAAAACTGTGATCCGAATTAAAGTTTATAAATTGGTTTCCCATTCAGCATTTATACAAATTTTGTTTTATGCCATTAACCACAACACCCACAATATAATTACATTCTTTCCACACTCTCCCAGCACTTCTCACTGCCATCAAGCCTCTATTCTACCCTCTCCTCCCATCTAGGCTCTACCCCTAGACAGTTGCTTTTGACTTTATATAAGGTCAGTTAGCCCAAGGAGTGAGTGCCCTCCCTAGTGGTGAAAATATTAAACTGTCTTAAACTATGCATTTTCAACTCTACTTCCTAAATCTTATTTTAACAGAGTTTACTCTGAACTTAAAAAATGTAAAGTACTAAGATTTTCAAGTGAAAAGAGCACAAAGCTGTTTTAAAAAATATTTTAAAAACATTTTTCCCAATCCTAATCACTGCTGGTAGGATTATAAAATAGCACAACTACTATAAAAGGCAGTCTGGTGCTTTCTCAAAAAGTTAGAAATATCATTTGACTCAGCAATTCCACTACTGGGAATATGCCCTAAAAAAATCAGACCCAGAACTCAAACAGTTGTCCGCACACCCATGTTTATTGCTGCATTATTAACAATAACAAAGGGATGGAAGCAACTCAAGTGCCCACCAACAGACAACTGAATAGAAAAACTGTGGTACATTCAGACAATGAAATATTATGGGGTACTGAAAAACAACGAACTCACAAAACATTATACAATATGGGGGAGCCTGGAAGACATTATGCTGAATGAAATATCCTAGTCACAAAAGGACAAATACTGCGTTGAACACTGCTGTTATAAAATAGGACTGTCATGAGGAGTTGGGGAAAGAAAAAGAAAAAAGTGGATAGATAATGAACACTGCATTGGAACAGATGAGGGGAAGAACTGTCTGAAAGGAATATATGATTAGGCATTACATGAATGACAACAATCTGGAACAAGTGACACACTGCAAAGTGGACTGGTGGGAATGGAGGGGAGGGGAGCGGAAGAAAATGTGAAGTAAGAAATAAATAATTTTTAAAACACCACAACATTTATCTCAGGTGAAAAAATATATCGGCTTAAAAGCATACCTTTCTTCTTAATTTTGCTGGATTTTCTTCCTCACCAAAATTATCCTTTCTTTGGGATTCTAGCCATTCAAAACTTACTAAATTTTTACCCACACCTCCAAAGTACCAAATGCCACCCATTGCAAACCACATGAGCGCTATAAAAAAAGTACTACAGAAAATTCCAGTCACTTTTTCAAATGAATTAAAAACACAGCAACAAAACACAGTGCTTACCTTGACCACATGCATTTCAACCCCA
This sequence comes from Elephantulus edwardii, assembly GCF_000299155.1. Lineage (NCBI taxonomy): Eukaryota > Metazoa > Chordata > Mammalia > Macroscelidea > Macroscelididae > Elephantulus > Elephantulus edwardii. The sequence continues at coordinate 1,520 of NW_006405449.1, forward strand.
TACATTTCTAGCCACTTGGCTTTATTCAGGTAATTGGTTTCAGCTTGAGCTGGTGTCTGACCTCTGTAATAATTTTTTAAATAATATTTTTAAAAATAAAGTATATGAAACTACTCTTATAACAGTCCAGAGACAGGAAGAGACACAAGCATAAAGTAACTACAGGTCACCTTGCTCCTTGTCTCTTCAGGCATCACCATGACATATTTGTGACCAGGGCATAGTCGTGTGGGTACCAGGACCTCACTTTTACCTGGCTGCT
>NW_006405450.1:0-1781 GCF_000299155.1 Elephantulus edwardii
ATTTCTGCTCTCCCTGTCCATCTTGCCCCTCCTCCCCAGTAAACTTATTTTGTAATAGACATCTTATACAATTACTTGTCCTTTTGTCATGGAACTATTTCATGCAGCATAATGTCCTTTAGACTTATCTATATTGTGCAGTGCTTAACAAGAACTTCATTGTTTTTAAATGTTGCATAGTATCGCACTGTGTAAACGTACCACAGTTTCTCTATTCATTTTTTTTATGGTCAGTTGAGCTGCATTCATCTCCTTGTTATTATGAATAATATTGTAATAAATATAGGTGTACATAAACCTACTCAGATCTCAGATCTGATTTACTATAGTAGTGGAACAGCTGGATCAAAAAGGATTTCTAGTTTCACCTTTTTGGGAAACATGAGATTTTTTTTCTGGGAACAAAATCCCTAGTGGATGCACAAATTTTCATTCCCACCAGCAGTTCATGAGAGTCTTAATCTCTCTGCATCTGCACCAATACTTGCTGTTTGCTTTCCTGTTAAAGTTTTGTTTTGCTGCTGAGGTGAGATGATATCTCATTGTTATTTTTATTTGCATCTCTCCTACAGACAGGATGTACATGCCACGTTTCAGTTATTAAAGGATATTTGAAGCTATTTATCTCCATTTTGACTGACTTCCAACTGGGCTCTACCACTAATATTATAGCTTCCTATGCTTTGTTGTTCCAAGGGCTTTCAGAGGCTTGCTATCTCAGAAATGGATGGTCAATGCTTCTTCATAGCCTACCTTAATCTGGGAGCGCTGCTGTCCACTCTGGGTGTCCTTCTGGCATTTGATACACTTAGTATTAGCAGTCAAGAGATCAGGAGATATATTACATTTGGGAAGACTGCAGTTAGGAGCATCTCTAAATTACTGAGGGACATGATGCTATTTTGAGGAATAAGGTGCATCTGATCTGGGCCATGGTCTTTCAATCACTTCCTATGCAGAGAACTGAGCAATGAATAAGGATGACAGAAGAATAATTGATGTTTTTGAGCTGTCGTGTTAGAGAATAGTACTGAATATTCCATGATTTGGCAAAAGAATAAACAGGTATGTCTTGGAGAAAGTGCAGCTGGGGTGCTTCTTGCAGGCAAAGATAATAACACTTCATCTCACATACTGGGCATATTGTTAGGAGGCTATCCCTTGGAGAGGGACATCATGCTTGGAAAGGTGGACGGTTGGTGAGGAAGACTCTCAACCAGATGGACTGACATAGTGACTGCAGCAATGGGTTGAGTATGTCAGAGACGATGAGGATGGCATAAGATAGGGCAGGGTTCAGATCTGTTGTTCATAGGGTCACTATAAGTCCTACTCAATTTGTCAGCAACCAACAACCACAGCAGTCAGAAGATAGGGAGACACATTGCTCTGGGAAAATGTGCAGTTAGGGACATCTCCAAATTATTGAGGAGTAATGATGTCAGTTTGAGGAGTAAGGTGGGTCTGATTGAAGCCATCCTCTTTCCGATTACTTGCTGTGCATCTGAGAGCTGGATGACAGAAAACTAATTGATGCCTTTGAACTGTGGTATTGGAGAACACTGAACATCCCATGGGCTGTCAAGAGAACAAACATACATGTTTTAGAGAGGGCACAGCCAGAGCACTCTTTGGAAGCAAGAATTATGAGGCTTCACCTCACATACTTCAGGCATGTTATTAAGAGGGCCTATTCCTTGGAGAAGGACATGATGCTGGGGAGGGTGGAGGGTCAATAAAGGAGAGGAAGACCCTCGACCAGGTGGATTGATACAGTGATT
>NW_006405451.1:0-1780 GCF_000299155.1 Elephantulus edwardii
GGGCAAGCTCTGGTGGCCTAGTGGCAAGAAGCTGCACTGCAATCTCAGAGGTACAAGGTTCAAATCCACCAGATGTTCTGCTGGAGAAGGAGGAACAATCTCCTCCTGTATCAGTCAGATCTGATTTGACAGTACACACAAAAAATAATGAAATAAAAAAAAACTTAAAAAAGCGTTTTGACGGTGTTTCCTTGTGAGTTAACAAAGTAAAGATCATTGTTAATTACTATTTTGTATGAATTTTGCTAAAGTTAGCTGTAAAGAAACACCTGTTGACTTGCAGTTTAAGGGGAATCTATTCTCCTCATTTCCAAGCCATGATATGAATGGGCTCTGACATGTGGAGAGAATAGATATTTGTATGTTTCCAATGTGTGTTTTAGATAACAACTTAGGATTGGGTATTTAAATTAGTTACTATTTGTGAATTTAATAGCATTAAGATTTGCCTTCAATGAAAAAAAAAATCTCAAAATCTTAAAATAAAATAAAAAAAAAAGAATAAGGCCCCAGGAATTGATTGTATACCAATTGATATATTTCAACTAACAGATTCTGCCCTAGATGTGCTCACCAAGTTGTGACAAGAAATCTGGAGAACAACCACTTAGCCAACTCACTGGAAGAGATCTATATTCGTTCCCATTCCAAAGAAAGATGATCCCACAGAGTGTGGAAATTATCAAATAATATCATTAATAGCACATGCAAGCAAGATTCTGCTAAAAACTATCTAAAAATGCCTGGAACAGCACACCAATAGAGAACTACTAAGAGTGCAGGCTGGATTTTGAAGGGGTAATGGTACTAGGGATATTGCAGCTGTTAGATGGTTCTTGGCTGAAAGCAGGGAGTATCAGAAGAATGTCTATTATTGTTTCATTGATTATGAAAAGGCATTTGACTGTGGATCTTAACAAACTGTGATTAACTCTGAGAAGAATGGGAATCTCAGAACACTTACTTGATTGTGCTAATCTGAAACCTATGTTTGGACCAGGAGGCAGTCGTCAGACCAGAGCAAGGAAGCACTGCATGGTTCAAAATTGTAAGGGTGTAGGCCAGGGATGTATCCTATCTCCCTACCTTTTCAACCTATGTGCAGAACAGACTGTCCGGGAGGCTGGGCTCTATGAGAAGAATTGTGGCATCAGGATGGAGGAAGAATCTTCAACAATCGTGTTATGCAGACGACACAACCCTGCTTGCTGAAACTGAGAAGTACCTAAAGTGCTTGCTGTGGAAGGTCAGGAACTGCAGTCTTCAGTATGGATTGAGGCTCAATATCAAGAAAACAAAGTTTCTCACCACTGGGACGATTGGCAGCATCATGATGGATGGTGAAGAGATTGAGATTGTTCACAATTTTGATTTGCTTGGCTCCACAGTCAACACTCTTGGAACCAGCAGCCAGGAAATTAAGAAATGTATTGCTATGAGAAAGTATGCGATTAGAGACCTCTCTAAAGTACTACAGAGCAATGATATCAGTCTGGAGAAAAAGGTGCACCTGATACATGCCATGATCTTTGCAATCACTTGCTATGTGTCAGAGAGCTGGACAATCACTAGGGATGATAGAAGAAGAATTGATGCCTTTGAGCTATGGTGTTGGAGAAGAGTATTGAATATACTGCTGACTGCTAAGAAAACAGGTTCATCTTAGAGAGGGTGAAGCCAGGGTGCTCCTTAGAGGCAAGGAATCTGAAGCTTCGTCTGAAATATTTTGTACATGTTGCAAGGAGGAACCAGGAAGTAATGGAAAGGATGTAATGCTTTG
>NW_006405452.1:0-1733 GCF_000299155.1 Elephantulus edwardii
ACATTTAAAAAGAATTTTAAAAGACTTAAGTGCACCTGATCCAAGCCATAATATTTTCAATTGCTTTCTTTATATACAAATGCTGGAAAATGAAAGAGGAAGACTGTGACTTTGATGTTGACAAAAAGTGTTGAATATACCATGGACTGCCCCCCTCCCTCCCCACAAAATTAGACCGCAAACCGCAAATCTTTCTTGGAGGGTATACGACCAGATTACACCTAAATGCCAGGATGGTGAGATTTTGTCTCATCTGCTTTGACTATGTAATCATGAGGGTCTAATTCTTGGAAGAAGACATGGAAAAGGTGGAGGGTCAGGAAAAAGAGGAATATCCTCAACAAGATAGATTTACAGGCTACTAAAGGGCTTAAGCATTTCAGAGATGATGAAGATGGCACAGGATAGGATGAGTTTTAGCACCAAACGAAGCCAAAACCAAGAAATAATAAGTAGTTATATAACAGTGTAGACCTCTATAAGTGCACTTATTCACTGATAGGAAAAATTTACTTGCCTTAAAAAGGCCATATAAATTTATATTTTTACCAATACTTCATTAAAAGCATTTGTTTCTTCAAAACATCTCCAATATTCATTGTTAAGATATTTAAATGTTTTATAATTCAGATGGAGAAAAAGTTATTGTATGTGATGTTAAGTGAAGCAGATCCGGTGGCACAGTCTATTTGTGAGTTCTACTGCTAACCTAAAGTCACGTCTCTCTGACACTGAATCCACAAGTGGTTCTCCAAGAAGAAGACGGACAGTCTCCTCCAGTGTGATTTACAGCTTCAGAAACCTGAAGGTTCTGATTTGACTGAGGTAAATTTTGAGTTGTAGATTTTTTACTGGCAGTAGACTCTGTCACATGATTTTGCCTTTTTCTCTTTTGTTTTTTGAGTTCATCTCCTTTGTCTATTTTTGTTTTGATCTTTTCTTTATAGATTGGTGTGCTAATTTTCTATCTACATTTCTGTTTGTTCTGAGGTGCCATCAAATCAACTTCATCTCATAGCCACACTGTGAACAACATATGGAAAACTCTCTAACCTGCACCATCCTCACTATCTTCACCATGCTTGAGCCCATTGTTACAGCCTTGAACGTTCCATGTTCTATTTATTTGAAATGAATATTTGCAACGCTTCTTCCTCATTTTCTGAGTGTCTTTCAACCTGGGGCCTTGTCTTCCAGCAGTATATCCAATAATATTTTGTTTTTCATAGGTTTTTCAAAGGCCTGTTATTTCAAAAGTGGATAGACAGTCTTGCTTTTTACTCTTAGCCATGGAAGCTCTGCTGAAATCTGTCAATCATGAGTCATCCTGCTCCTATGTGAAATACCTGTGGCATAGCTTCAACCATCACAACAACACTTGAGCCACCACCACAGTATGACAAACTGACAAATAAGTGCTATACTCACAAGAGAAAACTATAAAATAAACAAGCAAGTACACACACACACACACACACACACACACACATTTATATATACCTATAGGAAATTAAAAGCAACCTCTCTGGCCTTGAACAGTACATCTGCCAGTATAGCAAAAGATTGGAATTGATCTGCTCAGTCAGGACAAAGTTTCTGCTCAACAGAGTGATGGTCAAGGCCTCAAGATGTCTAGAGGTAAGTGGAGAGGTGATCTAGGTGTATGTGGAGAGGTGAGACACCTAGCCTGAGGCAGAGTTTCTGGTGGTTTCAGAAGACATCAAGCTGACTAT
>NW_006405453.1:0-1748 GCF_000299155.1 Elephantulus edwardii
TCTCTCTCAGGGAGGAGTGATAGGGAATGGCAAGGGACACACTGACAAAGGAGATTAATCAGAACTGGCTTTGACAAGCACTGTGGCAATTGGACAATTAAAACAGACGTTGGGGCAGGAAAGAAGAACGAACTGGGGATGAGGGTGGAGAAAACAGTGCAACAATGAATGAAAATCCAAAATCTCTGTAAATGTGCATTAAAACTAATAAAATTTAATAAAATAATATATGAGTCGGTATACTGTCAATTCCTGGGGTCTTGTCTTTTGCCAGTTCTTTCAGAGCAGCTTGACCTCCTTCCTTCATTACCAGAGGCTCTTGCTCATATGTTGTTTCAGGAAATTCTTCTGGATCTGCCAAATCCTTTTGGTACAATGACTCTGTATAGTCTTTCCATCTTCTTTTATTGCTTTCTGGATCATTTAATATTCTGCCCAAAGCATTCTTAAGTATGGCGACCCGAGGCTTGGTTTTGTTCTTCAGTTCCTTGATCTTAAGAACTGCTGAACAAGTTAGGCCCCTTTGATTTTCTGACTCGAGCTCTTTGCACATTTCAATATAATACTTTACTTTGTCTTTCCATGCTGCCCTTTGGAATCTTCTGTTCAGCTCCTTAGTATCTTGATTTCTTCCCTCTGCTTTGGCTTCTTGGCACTCTAGTACAATATTCAGAGTTTCTTCTGACAGTCTTTTGGTCTCTTCTTCCTCTTCTGTCTTTGTAATGACCTTTTGCATTTTTCATGGATGATATTCTTGATATCCTCCCATAACTCATCTGGTCTTTGCTCATTAGTGTTCAAGGCCTCAAACCTGTTCCTGAAATGGTTTTGAAATTCAGGTGGGATATTCAAGATCATATTTTGGTTCCTGTGGATTTTATTTCATTTTCCTTAGCTTCATCTTGAACTTGTATATGAGTAGTTGGCAGGCTGTTCCACAAAGAACTAGTTAAGTGAACATAATTGGAATGCTACATCAACATTATTTGAAAGAAATGGTCCACCAGGTGGAATTTATGAATCTAGAGGTAAAAACATGGTATCAATTAAACTGAGCTTTGATATACATGTCCGTATTTAGAATTTTTTAACATAATTTGAATAAACGCTCTTTCCAGAATAGAATAGTTTTCCCTTCTGAACTATCCACCCACTCCTTTGCCCCACAATATTTATCACACTGTGTTCCATGAATAACTAATCTTCCAATCTGGCACTAACTTTTACTGTTTGGTACCTGACTTGAGCTGTGTACCTTAGAATCAGCAGTGTGTGCCCCTGTACATATATTAATATGTGAGCTAAGCCCCACAGACCATAAGAATGTGGGAATGAATTGTTGGTTGAATTGGGAAGAGGGCCCATGGTGAGAATTCTTTATAAGACCATCATCTGGCCAGTACTTGATTCTTAATGGTCTCATCATTCTATTCTTGGAACTACACTTGAGAATGAAGATTAAACTGGACCATTTAGAGCATATAATTTGCTACTGGGTTCTGAGAAATATATATATATATATAATATATCTCGATCTGATTCTTAGGCATACCATCAGGTGAAATCCAGGTATATAAGCTGCGTTTATGTCTCTTAAAAAACATATTTGCTATGAATAAGTCATTGATTGTGCAAAATTCGATCATTCTCTCTCTCCAGCTCCATTTCTGTCACCGAGTCCATGTTTTCCAACTACTGAATCTTCTTTGTTCCCGACTTTTGCATTCCAGTCAACCATTATTATCAAT
>NW_006405454.1:0-1777 GCF_000299155.1 Elephantulus edwardii
CAAACCGACAGAAAAAGGAAAAAACCAACAGATGTCAGAGAAGGCTATGAAAATTGCATCAAGAAGCCGAAACAAAGGGAAGAAATCCTGAAGTAAAATAATTGAACAGAAGATTTCAAAGGGCAGCTTGAGAAGACAAAGTGGAATGTGCAGAGAGCTGGAGTTGGAGAATAAATAGAGAACTTCTCTCTTGACATTTCTCAAGTTGAAAGAACTAAGAAACTAATTCAAGCCTCAAGTTGCATTGCTAAGAGATGTTATGAGCAAAACCTTGAACGATCCATATAGCACCAAAAGCAGATGGAGGGAATACACAATCACCGTATCAAAAATAATTGACCAACACTGAAATATTTCAGGAAGTATTATATGATCAAAAGCCAAGGGTAATGAAGGAAGAAATCCTAGCTGCATTGAAGGCATTAACAACAAAAAATAAGGCCCCAGGAATCGATACCAAGTAACATGTTTCAACTAATGAATGTAGTCCTAGATGTACTCACCAGTCCATGCCAGGGAATTTGGAAGACAGTCAACTGACTGGAAGAGATCCATATTTGTTCCCACCGCCAAGAAAGGTGATCCAACAGAGTGTGGAGATTATTGGACAGTATCATTAATATCACATGCAAGCAGAATATTGCTGTAGATCCCTGAAAAATGGCTATAAGAATATATAGAAAAGTGCCAGAAATTCAAGTTGGCTTTAGAAGAGGCCATGGCACCAGGGATTTTATTGCTGATGTCAGATGAATTCTGGCTGAAAATAAATACCAGAAGTATGTCTATTTGTGCTTTATTGACTATGCAAAGGTATTTAACTTTGTGGATCAAAACAAACTATGACTAACATTGTGAATGGGAATCCCAGAACTTAACTATGTTCATGTGAAACCTATATCTAGACCAAGAGGCTAATAGAGCAAAGGAACACATTTTAACTGCCGAAAGTGAGGAGGACTTGAATGAAGTACTTGATGCAAAAAGATCAAAGGATACAGCCTTCAACAATTAACAAAAATTCACACACTGGACTAACATTATGCTAGATGTCAACATCATGCTTGATGGAGAAAAGATTGAAAATGTCAATAACTTCGTCTTGCTTGGACCCACAATCACTACCCTTGGAGTCAAGAGATCAGGAGACCTAATGTATTGGGAAAGTCTGTAGTCAGGGTCGTCTTCAAAGTATTGAGGAGCGATGATGCCAGTTTGAGGATTAAGATGCACCTGATTCAGGCCATGGTCTTTCCAGTCACTTTCTAGGCTGCTGAGAGCTAGACAATGAATAAAGAGGAATGTGGCATCAGGATTGGAGGAAGAATCATCAACAACCTGTGTTATGCAGATGACACAACCCTGCTTGCTGAAACTGAGGAGGACCTGAGGCGCTTGCTGCAGAAGATCAAGGACTACAGCCTCCTATATGGGCTGAAGCTCAACGTCAAGAAAACAAAGATTCTTACCACTGGGCCAATTGGCAGCATCAGCATGGATGGTGAAGAGATTGAGATAGCTAACAGTTTTAACTTACTTGGTTCCACAGTCAACACTCTTGGTAACAGCAGCCAGGAAATCAGGAGATGAATTTCATTGGGAAAGTCGGCTGTGAGGGACCTCTCAAGGGTACTGAAGAGCAACGATGTCAGGCCGGAGACTAAGGTGCGCCTGATCTGGGTTATAGTCTTCACAATTATGTGCTATGCATCAGAGAGTTGGACAGTGAATAGGGTTGATAGAAAGAGGATTGATGCCTTTGAGCTGTGGTGCTGGA
>NW_006405455.1:0-1776 GCF_000299155.1 Elephantulus edwardii
GACAAGACCAAGTCAGGCCGCATCGATGTCTATGGTTTCTCGGCCCTGTGGAAATTCATCCAGCAGTGGAAGAACCTCTTCCAGCAGTATGATCGCGACCACTCAGGCTCCATCAGCTACACAGAGCTGCAGCAAGGTGAGGGCTGTGGCAGGGGTGCAGGGGACAGGGAAGAACTCCACTTTCTTCTCCCTGAGACAAAGCATGGGAATTTTCTTGAGCTTCTACTCCCAGATGTCCAGGGCATACAACAAAACCTTCCCCTCAGTTCAGGTCCCTTCCCCAGCCCCTTCTGTGACCTTGACGAGGGAGTGAGCCAAGATCCAGGACAAGCAAACACCTGGGTTCAGAGTCATGGCTGGGCACTCTAGTGGAGATCAGCCAGCAGCAGTCTTAGGTATAGTGACTTGGCATCTCACGCACTTTGAGACCATTGTACATGACTTGTGACACTTTCCTCTCCAATTTCTGGCACATAGACTGGAAATAACTTTGCACTGGGGCCCAGATAGATGAGTTTCTTCTACCAGCTCTGCCGCAAGGCAGATTCTTTTACAATCTGAGACCTTGACCACTTTCTCCAAATTTCCAAATTACAGTTGGTTAAGATGAGAAGAGGTGAAGTTTTGGTTTAGATTTTGTCTTTAGGACTGGATTCTGCAGTGTAGGCTCAAGCCAGTCTGCTGGGTGAATGAACCTGACAGAGAGCCTTGGCCCCCTAGGAGCGAGCCTGGGCTTCTGGAGGGCCTAGCACCTAGTCCTGCCTGTGCATTCAGTCAGACTCAGGCAGCGGGGGCCAAGGTTGAGCTCACCAGACCTGCCTCCTGGCAGAATGGAGAGACAACAACGAGAACAAAACTCCATGATAAGCATTTGTCAGGTTCCTCCTGTCTGTTAAGTACTGCTTGTTACTACACATCCTTTAGTGAAGGATTTCTTACTGTCAACTTACTATCAACTAAGATGAGGCTTAGTGTAGGTGGCTTGTATGAAAACCCACAAAGCAAATGGGGGAGTGACATGTCACCTGGGCTTGTAAGTTAGGCAGAGAGGAAGGAGCTGAATCCCAGGAGGGACCGGGAGAGCAGCAGGGGCTGTTGCCTTGGACCTGCAGCCCCAGCTGGGGGACGATAATAATTTTATTATTCTCAACAAGTAACAGTTACTTAGTGCTTATTATGTGCCAGACCTTGTGCCAAGTACTTTACATGGTCACTTCATTTAATCCTGACCAGAACCTTCCGTATAAGTATAATCTTTGATTTAGAGGTGATCAAGCAGAGGGGTGGCCAGGCTGCATGACTTGTCCTGGGACTGACTGAGAGCTGACCCATGTAGCTTTACAACACTGCCTCTATTGTCTGCCCTCCGTGAGGTGATGAGGGGCTCAGAGTTCCTCTATAATGCAGATGTGTCATTGAGCAGGAAAGTCCAGCGTCAACTCTAAGAACCTAGGAGCCCCTGCTTGAGTGGAAATTTGGAGAAAGGAGGATGAGAGCTCCAGGTAGTGGGGGACATCCAGAGAGAGCTCTTGATGTACTCCTGACATCTCAGACAGACCCTTGGGATCCCTGTCCTCTTTCTGCATCTGTGCTGATTTCCTCAAAATCCCCTGTGCTCTGAGGGTGGGGGGCTAGGTCATGACAGGTGTTTATGTCTCTGCTCTCTGTTCTCCTTCTCAACAGCTCTGTCTCAAATGGGTTACAACCTGAGCCCCCAGTTTACCCAGCTCTTGGTCTCCCGTTACTGCCCGCGCTCTGCCAATCCCTCCATGCAGT
>NW_006405456.1:0-1661 GCF_000299155.1 Elephantulus edwardii
GGGTCAGGGGGGAGCAATGGTACACCTGAAGATGGGGGTCATGAGCCAGAGCTGCAGGGGTGTGTCCCAATTCACGTCCAACCCCACCGTTCACTGCGTCTGCACACAGCACTTAGCCAGTCCCAAAATGCAGGGCTGGCGTGGACGTGTGGGAGCCGGGTCGGAGTGGAGCAATGCTATACCTGAAGATGGGGGTCATGGGTCAGAGCTGCAGGGGTGTTTTCCTGATTCACGTCCACTCCAACGGTTCACTGCGCCTGCTCATAGCGCTTGGCCAGTCCCAAAGCTCAGAACTGGTGGTGGGGTGCGCGAACCGTGTCGGAGGGGGTGGGGAGCAATGCAATACTTGGTGATGGGGATCGTGGGTCAGAGCTGCAGGGGTGTGTCCCGATTCAAATCCACTCCCACTGTTCACTGCACCTGCTCATAGTGCTTGGCCAGTCCCAAAGTTCAGAACTGGTGGTGGGGTGCGCGAACCGTGTCGGGGGGTCGGGGGTGGGGAGCAATGCAATACTTGGTGATGGGGGTCGTGGGTCAGAGCTGCAAGGGTGTGTCCCGATTCAAGTCCACTCCCACTGTTCACAGCGTCTGCGCGCAGCCCTCGGCCAGTCCCAATGTTCAGAGGTGGCGGGGTCGTGCGTGAGCCGGATCGGGGTGGAGCAATGAAATACCTGAAGATGGGGTTCGTTGGTCAGAGCTTCAGGGGTGTGTCCCGATTCAAGTCCACTCCAAACGTTCTCTGCGTCTGCGAACAGCCCTTGGACAATCCCAAAGTTCTGAGCTGGCGGGGGGATGCGCGAGCCGGCTTGGTGCGGAGCAATGTGATACCTGAGATGGGGATCGTGGTTTAGAGCTGCAGGGGTGTGTCCCGATTCAAGTCCACTCCCACCGTCCACTGCGTCTGCGCCAGCCCTTGACCAGTCCCAAAATTTAGAGCTGTCAGGATGGTGCGCGAGCCGGGTCGGGAGGAGCAATGCTATACCTGAAATGGGGATCGTGGGTGAGAGCTGCAGGGGTTGTGTGTCCCGATTCAAGTCCACTCCCACCTTTCACTGCACCTGCTCATAGTGCTTGGCCAGTCCCAAAGTTCAGAACTGTTGGTTTGGTGCGCAAACCATATCGGGGGGGGGGGGGCAATGCAATACCTGGAGATGGGGGTCATGGGTCAGAGCTGCAGGGGTGTGTCCTGTTTCAAGTCCACTCCCACCGTTCACTGCGCCTGCTCATAGTGATTGGCTAGTCCCTAAGTTCAGAACTGGTGGTGGGGTGTGCGAATTGTGTCGTGGGGGAGCAATGTAATACCTGAAGATGGGGGTCTTGGGTCAGAGCTGCAGGGTTGTGTCCCAATTCACGTCCACTCCCACCGTTGACTGCGACTGCGCACAGCCCTTGGCCAGTCCAAAAGTTCAGAGCTGGTGTGGGTTGCACGAGCCGGGTCGTGGGGGAGCAATGAAATAACTGAAGATGGGGGTCATGGGTCAGAACTGCAGGGGTGTGTCCCGATTAAAGTCCACACCCACCATTCACTGCGTCTGCGCACAGCCCTTGGGAAGTCCAAAAGTTCAGAGGTGGTGGGGGGGGTGCGGGAGCCGGGTCGGGGGGGAGCAAAGCTATACCGGAAGATGGGGGTCGTGGGTGAGAGCTGCAGGGGTGTGTCCCGA
>NW_006405457.1:0-1709 GCF_000299155.1 Elephantulus edwardii
GGCCTCTGAAAACCCTATATAAAACAGAACACATTTAGATAACAGAAACTGCAAAGGAGGTTGAGTTTTCAGGTATGGAAATACAGAGGAAGAGGAACAGTTGTAAGCAGACACTGGTGATTGGGACATGGAATGTGAGAACCATGAATGCAGGAAAATTAGATATTGTTAAGGAAGAAATGGAACGAATAAATATTGACATACTAGGCATTGGTGAGATGAGATGGACTGGTATGGGGCATTTTGAGTCGGATGACCATATGATATATATTACTCCAAATTATAGACATGTAAAATACATAAACAATGGTTAACAGACTTGAAGGAAGACACAACAACACAATAGTGGTTGTAGTTAGTTGCCTTTGATTTGAGCACAACTCATAGCCACCCTATGAACAAAAGGCTTGAAGCCCCTCTGCAACTATGGACATTTACCAAATTTCATAGAGTTCTTAGAGGCATGTTATTTAGGAAGCGGATGCCATTCCTGCTTCAAAACCTGTCATAGTATGGGGTTGTTCTTTAAAAAAAATTCTACTAGTTTATTTACAAAATGAGCATGATGTCCTTTTCCAGAGACTGATCTCTCCTGGTTAAGTGCCCAAAGTAAGTGAGGTGGAGCTTCAAAATCCTAGCCTCCAAGGAGAAACTTGGGTTCACCATTTCCAAGACAGATCTATTCGGTTTTTTGGCAGTCCTTGATATGTTCAAGACTATTCTCCAGCACCACAACTCAAAGGCATTTATTCTTCTTCTATCATCCTTTGTCATTGTCCAACTCTCTGAAGCATGAAAAATAATTGAGAAGACCGTGGCCTGGATTAGGAGCACATTAGTCTCTAGACTGACATCCTTGCTCTTCAGCACTCTGGAGAGGTCCACGACAGTAGATTTTCCCAATGAAATTCATCTTTTGATTTCCTCACTGCTGTTCAGAGTGTTGATTGTGGATCAGAGCAAGCTGTAATTGCTAACAACCTTAATCTCTTCTCCATCTAATATGGTGCTGCCAATTGGCCTAGTGATGAGAATGTTTGTCTTCTTAATTTGAGCTTCAATCCATACTGAAGATTACAGTCCTTGACCTCTGGCAGCATGTGCTTCAGGTCTTCTTCAGTTTTAGTAAGCAAGGTTGTGTTATCTGCATATCATAGGTTGTTAATGAGTCTTCCTCCAATCTTGATGCCACACTCCTCCTCATAAAGCCCTGCTTCCCAAATGATCTGCTCTGCATAGAGACTGTAAAGGTAGAGGTACAGGATATACCTCTGCCACACTCCTTTCCAAATTTTGAACCAAGCAGTGTTTCCTTACTCTGTTCTGAGGACTGCTTCCTGGGCCAAGTATAGGTTTTGCATGAGTACAATTAAGTGTTCTGGGATTCCCATTTTCCTCAACATTCGCCATAGTTTCTTGTGATCCACACAGTCAAATGCATTTTTTTTTGTTTGTTTGTTTTTGCCTATTTTTTTTTCTGGTTTCTTTAGGGTTTTTTTTTTAAATTTTATTAGTTTTAATGAACATTGACAGGGATTTTGGGTTTTCATTCCTTCATTGTTGTGCTGTTCTCTCTACCGTCCTCCCCAGTTTGTTCTTCTCCCCCCCCGCCGAATGTCTGTTTTAATTGTCCAATTACCACAGTGCTTGTCAAAGCCAGTTCTGATTAATCTCCTTTGTCAGTGTGTCCTTTGCCATTCCCTATCACT
>NW_006405458.1:0-1776 GCF_000299155.1 Elephantulus edwardii
GCCCTTTTCTTCTTTACCTTATTCCCTTCGAATAAAACACTTCACAGCTTTGGGGTAAGTTAAGTAATAAAATTCCTCTACCAAATCTCATGGATCTAAGTCAGTGAAACACATCTTCTAATATTATCATTGTTTTTAAAGGTATCCTTATAGATAGTTGAGCTTCTTTTCTAAATACCTTCACAAATTAATACCTCATTTAGGGGAAATAGTTGACAACCTCATTCTTTTCTCCATTTATCATGATGTGGCCTACTCGTCCCAAGGTCAAGATTTTTTATTTCTCAGTGTTAAGGTTTAATCCATATTGAAGGCTATTGTCCTTGAACTTCTACAGTGAGCATTTCAAGTCCTATTTATTTTTGGCAAGCAAGGTTGTAACATCTACGTAGTGCTGGTTGTTGATGCGTCTTCCTCTCTTCCTGATACCACACATTCTTCTTCGTTAATTCCAGCTTCTCAAATTATTTTCTAAACATACAGATTGAATGGATGTGGAGAAAGGATGCAGCCCTGATGCATACTTTTCTTTTTTAAATAGCAAATATGCTTTCTTTAAAAAGCACACTTTGTGAAAGTCTGCTGAAGCTCAATTGGCGTTAGAACTTAACAAAGGAAAGAGAAGAGTTTGTATCCATTCTACATTGGCTGGTTGAGTGTAGTCAGAGCAGTTTGATGGGCTGGGACCATTTCCCAGTATTTCAGTCTCCCTGTTTTATTTCCTGGAGTGGATCATAAAAGTGTGTTTAGGGGTAACCATTAATCAGATTTTTTTTTAAATACAAGGACATAGTAGGGTAGGAACAGAAGGTCAGCAAAATGGAATTGCTTTGGTTTCAACCGTATATTCCCAATGTAAAGTAAAGGGGGAAAGGAGTTGTCTAAAAACTACTTCCTGCAGAAATGGAGCAAAGCAGGGGAGGGTTCTTATTTTGAAGGGGGGCTCAGCTGGAACTAGTTGATATTGAAAATTAACAGGAACATCCCATTATTCAGTTTGTTAAGGCTTCAATTTTGTTATTTGACTTGAGAAAAAAAATGTAATATACATGGTCCAAACATGATAATTAGGAATAGAATAACTAAGGGACTTATCAGAGGGAGTATCTAGGTGAGTTTTGGTGGTTGTTCTTATATGTTGGCAAGTCACTTATAGTGATCCTATGCGCAATAGCTCTGAACCTGTCCTATCCTGAGCCAATTTCACTATCTCCAACACACCTACCTCCCTTTACCCCACTTACTGTGTCAATCCATCTCCTCCACGGTCTTCCTCTCTTGACTTGTCCATCCATCCTTCTAAGCATGATGTCCTTCTCCAAGGGCTTGTCTCTCCTGGCAGCATTCCTAAAGCTTGTAAGCCAGAGCTTCACAATTTTTACTTCTAAGGAGCAACTTGGTCTCACCCTCTCCAGGACAGACCTTTTTGTTCTTCAGCACCATAACTCAAAGGTATCAGTTCTTTTTCTGTCATCCTTAGTTATTGTCCAGCACAAGCAATGGTGAAGATCATGGACTGGATCAGGCACTCCTTAGCCATAACCTGCCCACTTTGTTTTTTATTGTATTGATGTAGTCATTTTGTTTGGTCACATATCCTTCTCCCCCCACCCCTTGTTGTATACCATTGGGTTGGATGCTACAGGCACAGGAGGAGATTGCCCCTCCTTCTCCAACAGAACCTCTGGTGGATTTGAACTGTGCACATTCAGAATTGCAGTGCAGCTTCTTGCCAGTAGACCACCAGAGCTCTCTAGTCATACATCCTTTTTTTTT
>NW_006405459.1:0-1721 GCF_000299155.1 Elephantulus edwardii
GGTCGCTATGAGTCGGAAATGACTGGATGGCACATAACAACAACAACAAACAAAAAATGTATTTGCTTTTTAGGTAAAGCACTGAGAAAGCATAACATCACAGAGTATATAATAAAAAAGCAAACGTCCACAACATTCATCTGCTCCCCAGAAGGCTTCTCTTAGAACTAGGGGTTCTATAGCCCTGATTGGCACTGGGTAGTGTTTCTGCATATGGTGACCACTTTCTCTACTCTGAGTTCTATTTTAATGAACACTGAAATTCAAGTTCCATGATTTGGCAAAATTTATAAGCCGCTTAAAGACAGCTTCCTCTATTTTGTATATATATGAAAAATATGATAGTAAACTTATCAACGATAAGATCAACGATATCATCCCTGAAGAGATCAAAGGGTCATTGTAAAGACAGAGGAGAAAGAAAAAACCAAATTGGATTACAGAAGAGACTCTGATAGTTGCCCTACAGTATCAATAAGTCAAAATAAAGAAGAAACAGGCCAAAGTAAAAGAGCTGAACAAAAGATTTCAAAGGGTAGCTCAAGAAGACAAAGCAAAGAATTATAATGAAATGTATATTGACCTGGAATTGGAACACAAAAAGGAAAGAACTCACTCTTCATTTCTCAAGAAGAGAGAACTGGAAACAAAAAGGGGTGGGGGATAAGCCTTGAGTCACAATATTGAAAGATGCTTTGGCCAATATGTTGAATGACCCTGGAAGTAACCAAAGAAGACAGAGGAAATACACAGAGTCACTGTACCAAAAAGAACTAACTGACACTGAAAAATTTCAGCAAGTATAATATAAGCAAGAGCCAGTGGTAATGAAGAAGGAAGTAGAAGCTGCATTGAAAGCATTGGCAAAAAGTAAGACCCTAAGCATTGATGAAATACCAATTGACTTGTTTCAATTAACAGATGCAGCCTTGGATGCACTCACCAGTCTATGCCAAGAAATTTGGAGGATAGCTGTCAGGACAACTGATTGGAAGAGCTTCATATTTGTTCCCATTCCCAAGAAAGGTGACCCAACAGAATGAGGAAACTATCAAACAGTATCATTAATATCACATACAAGCAAAATACTGCTGAAGATCACTTAAAAATGGCTAAAACAGTATATACACAGGGAAGTGCAAGAAGTTTAAGCAGAATTTGGAAGAGGCAATGACACCAGGGATATAATTGCTGAAGTCAGATGAATTCTGGCTGAAAAAAAATAGTATCAGGAAAAAAATGCCTATTAATGCTTTATTGACTATGCAAAGTCATTTAATTGTGTAGATCATATGGATAACCTTGAGATGAATGTGAAACCTAGACCTAGACTAAGAGGCTCTTTTCTGAACAGAACACTACATGGTTTAAAATTAAGAAAGGAGTGTGTCAGGGTTGAATTCAACCTGTATGCTGAGAAAATTATTTGAGAAGCTGGACTCTGTGAAGAAGAATGTGGTATCAGGATTGGAGTGAAACTCATCGATAACCTTCATTATGCAGATGATACAACCTTGCTTCTGAAAGTGAAGAGGATTTGAAGCACTTCTTTGACCATTTGTTAAAACTTAAATTTATGTAAATATAACTAGAAGCACAAAGGATCTATTCAAAGAAAATTACAAAACATTACTACAAGAAACAAAAAGAGACCTGGAGAAGTGGAAGAATATTCCTTGCTCATGGATAGAAAGACCCAATGTTGTAAAAATGGCAATACT
>NW_006405460.1:0-1740 GCF_000299155.1 Elephantulus edwardii
GTCCTTGGTTTTAGTCCTAGGTCCATGATCCACCTTGAGTTGGTTTTTGTATATGGAGTGAGGTGGGGATCTTGTTTAACTCTTCTGCAGATAGATTTCCAATTTTGCCAACACCATTTGTTAAAAAAGCTGTCATTTCCCCACCTAACTGTTTTTATCTCCTTGTCAAAAATCAGTTGACCATAAATAGATGGGCTGATTTCCGGGCTCTCAATTCTATTCCATTGATCTACATGTCTGTCATTGTACAGATTTTTTACAAATAACATGTGCTACATTTATTTATAATTTTTAAAATTATGTTCGGATATATGTGTATATGTGTATATGTGTGTGAATGGATAGATAGATAGACAGACATATCTATCTATCTATCTATCTATCTATATAGAGAGAGAGAACACATGTGTATATAAGAAATTGTGTGCACATATATCATTATATCACTGTGTATCAGGAAGAAGAATCAGTAGTCAGAAAATAAGGACTTGATGACAGAAATGAGGGTGGGGATAGAATGATAGAATTCTGCGCATTCAATGAATTATTCATTGCAAATACCTTTTATAAGAAACATAAACACAGGCGATACACATGGATTTCACCTGATGGGGTGCACAGAAATCAGACTGATTGCATCTGTTGAAGGAATCACTGGAGAGGTGCAAAATCAGTACTGAAAACTAGGCCAGGTTTGTGAACAGACCATCAGCTACTCACATGCAAGTTCAAATTAAAGCTAAAGAAAGTTAAATAATATACACAGGAATCAAAATTTGATCTTGAGTCTATCCTCCCTGAATTTAAAAACCAGCTCAAGAACAGGTTTGAAGTCTTGAACACTGATGAACAAAGACCAGATGAACTGTAGGAAGAGATCAAGAATATCATTCATGAAGAATGCAAAAGGTCATTACAAAGAAGGAAGAAGAAGGAAATATCAAAATGGGTGTCAGAAGAGACTATGAATATTGCACTAGAGTACCAAGAAACCAAAGCAAAGGGAAGAAATCAAGAAGTTAAGGAGCTGAATAGATTATTTCAAAGGGCATCAAGAGAAGACAAAGTATTATAACAAAATGTGCAAAGAACTGGAGTTCTAAAATCAAAAGGCCATACTCATTCAGCATTTCTTAAGCTGAAGGAACTAAAGAAGAAATTCAAGCCTTGAGTCACAAAATTTAAGTACAGGTAGAATATTGAATGATCCAGGAGAGAGTAAACAGAATAACGGTACCAAAAAGAATTGGTTGACACAGAAGAATTTAAAGAAACAATATATGATCAAGAGGTTATAGTGATGAAGAAGAAAGTCAGGCTGCTCTAAAGCACTTGGCAAAAAAATAAAGCCCCAGGAACTGATGGAATACCAATTGATATATTTCAACAAACAGATGCTGCCCTGGACATGCTCAACAGGTTGTGCCAAGAAATACGGAAAACAACTACCTGGCCAACTGACTGGAAGAGATCCATATTTATTCCCATTCAAAAAAAAAGACCCAACAGACTGTGGAAATTATCGTACAATATCAGTCATATCACATGCAAGCAAAATCCTGCTAAAGATTACATATATTTAAGAAGCTGAGTGAACACCATAAAGAATAGACTCCTAAAGAAAAACACCAAGCTATAACATGGTCAAATTTTCCAGAACCAGAGATAAGGAGAGAATTTTGAAAGCAGTGAGAGAGAAACAAAGAGTAATCTATAAGGAAGAACAGTTAAGATTAAGTG
>NW_006405461.1:0-1775 GCF_000299155.1 Elephantulus edwardii
AGTCAACAGAGCAGGCTACCACTTCAGTATTTATAGATCTGAATTCTTCAATTCTATCACCAAAAGCGATAATTTCAGTTGGACACACAAATGTGCTGTAAGTTGAAAAACAAATTATGTTTTCTCAAAATATAAATTTACCTGAAGTTTCAAATGAGCTTGGTTTTATGAATATCTTTCTTTTCTTGGAGTTGGCCCTCCAGGAGGTTTTCAGAGGCAATAAATTCCATAGGAGATTTCCCATCCTACTGCTACAGTGCAGCAGGTACATCTGAACCACTTGCCTTTGAGTTGGAGGTGCAACTCTTAACCCATTATGCCACCAAAGCTCTCTACAAACATCTTTAGTATATAAAAATGCATATTATGAATACTTTTCAGATATAAACCTTTTCAAGATTGACTAGTCAGATTATTTGATCAAGTATTATTTAATAAAAAGTATATTACAGAGTTTCCAATTATTTATCAATAAACTTTTTTATTATAACTTAATGTTGTTATTATGTGCTGTTGAGCTGGAATGGACCCATAGCTGGCTTTCCAGCAGGTTTTCAAAAAACAATAGATCACATGGGAGGAGATTGCTCCTCAATAAATCACATGGGAGAATCTAGCTGGTAGATTCAAACTGCAGGGATTGCACTCAGTCAACAATGTTTAAGTCTCCATTCTGGAAGCAACCCTCTCCATTTTATTAAGTATTCTTTAATACTATATATAGTGTTTTATACCTTTCAAGGAACTATGGTGCTATTATGATTGAGACATTCAGCAGTTTGAATGTACCAGCTGCTCCATGGGAGAAAAATGTGGCAGTCTGCTTCCACGAACATTTACAGCCTTGGACACCCTATTGTACAATTATTTTACTTTGCCCTACAGGATCACACTGAGTGGGGGGGAGGGGGAATGATCCTGTTGCAGTATGTTTAGTTTTAGCTTTAAAAGGATTTACACAAATCTTCACTAATTTTTTAAAAATTCCTA
The DNA here is from genome assembly GCF_000299155.1 of Elephantulus edwardii. Classification (NCBI taxonomy): domain Eukaryota; kingdom Metazoa; phylum Chordata; class Mammalia; order Macroscelidea; family Macroscelididae; genus Elephantulus; species Elephantulus edwardii. Next base: position 991 of record NW_006405461.1, read on the forward strand.
TACAAATCCTGCTGGTGTCATGGATGAAGCATTCCGAAAGGTTAGTGGTTAGAATCTACTGGCCATTTTGCTGGAAAAAGATGAAGCAGTCTGCTTCCATAAAGCTTTGTAGCCTTGGAAGGGGGCAGTTCTACTTTGTCCTCTGGGCTTGGTATAATTTGGATTCCATTCAATGGCTGTGGGTTTGGTTTTTTTGAATATCAATCCTATAAGCTATTGAGAATTAATTGTATTTTGGAGATGAGTGAAGTGCTCTCCAATTCCCCTATGCTTCTTGGTAAAATCCTCTTCTAACTTCATTAATGATTACATTATAGGACAACCATGCAAATAGAAGTATAAAGTACTGGGGTCAGTATGATTCTGAAATATACTATAGATGTTGCCTTTTGGAGTAAATTTCTCATTTCAGCTTGCCTTTTAAAGAATGAAGAACTGAATAAGTAGTACTGTCTTAATTTAAATTTAAAAACTCATTGCCATTGAGGTTTCACTGGGTTTCTGAGGCTGAAAATCACGTAGGAGATTGCTCATCTTTCTCTTAGAGCTGCTAGTGGATTAGAACCGCCTTTGGGTTAGCAGTACAACTCCCTACAGGCTGTCCCACTAGAGGTCCCTTTCTTGATTACTGACTGAGGTTTTACAGTTATTTACATGTACTACTTACAAATCAAGTGGGTAAAAGAAAAAGACCAGGTATTTCCCACGATAATCAGTTAACTTGAGCTCCTTAAATTCTCCATTTATCACAGCTGTGCCTTCCCAGTAAGGTGCTGGCTTGGAAA
>NW_006405462.1:0-1774 GCF_000299155.1 Elephantulus edwardii
AGATGTGTGGTTGTGGAGCTGCAAGGGGGGGTGGGGGAAGGGGAGGAAAGCAAGGGACTAGGGGGCAAGGAGCGCAGGGTTTGGACACTATCACCAAGAGGTCGGGACGGGGCTTGGGCACTGCTGGGGGTTTATGCAGCAGCACCCTGTGTGTTAAGGGTCACACAGGTGTTGGTTGCAGGGGGGTCCCACAGTGTCCGGTAGTCTTCGTTGCTCTGGGGTCTCACAGTCTTCGCTCCTCTGGAGTTCCGCGGTAGGTGGCTGGCTGTTGTTCTTCCTGGGTCTCTTCCAGATCCCTCTAGCGGTGTTCCCCCGTCTGGCGGCAGCGTTCCCCCGTCTGGTGGAGGCGTTCACCGGTCTGGCGGCCTCGCCCTCGCGCTGCGTTGCCCTCGCGCTGCATCGCCCTCACGCTGAAATCTTCTATTCAACTCCTTAACTCCTTGATTTCTTCCCTATGCTTTGGCTGCAATATTTAGAGTCTCTTCTGACATCTGTTTGGGTATTCTTCTTCCTTCTTAGTAATGACTTTTTGAATTCTTCATGAATGATAATTCTTGATATCTTCCCACAGCTTATCTGTTCTTCCTTCATTAGTGTTGAAGGCCTCAGACCTATTCCTGAGTTGGTTTTTGAATTTATGGGAGATAGACTCAAGGTCAGATTTTTATTCCTAGGGATATGATTTAACCTTCTTTCGTTTTAATTTGAACTTGCATATGGGCAGTTGATGGTGTGTTCCACAATCAACACTTGGCCTCATTTTCACTGCTGATACTGAACTTCTCCAACGTTCCTTCCACAGATTTAATCAATCTGATTCCTGTGCATCCCATCTGGTGAAATCGATGTGTATAGCCTACATTTATGTTTTTTATAAAAGGTATTTGCTATGAATAAATTCTTGATTGTACAGAATTCTATCATTCTATCACCATTCCGTCTGTGTTAATTTGGATGTTCACTGTAAAAAGAATATCTGACAGGCAAGTATTTTACCTAGCAGGTGAAAGACATTCCCTTACAGAAATAACTAATACATTCACTGTGCAACTGCACCAAGCATATGTAACTTGTTTCCACCCTTTCCCTGCTACCTCCCCATTCGTTGCACAGTTGGCTCCCTTCCCCAGCCATGTCTTAGTATTATCACCATTCACTTCTGTAATGCCTTGCACTATACCCTGCTACTGGTTTCTCATGCTGTTGTCCATCTCTTGCTTAGAAGGATGTAAATCCAAATCCCATGTAATAACTTCAGAGAAAGATTGTAATTCCAAGGTCTGAACAGGTCTCTTCTAGGTCTGATGCATAGATATTTATTACTGTTATGTCCTCTTGGTCTATTGATCTTTTAAGCATTGTATAGTGACTTTCTTTGTCTTTTGTGATGGTTTTTGCAGTGAAATTTAATTTATTAGAGATAACTATCACTACTCCTACTTTTTATGGTTGGCATTTGCTTGGTATATTTTGTTTCCACCCTTTTAATTTTAGTCTTTCTTTATCTTCACTTTTCAGGTGTGTCCCTTGTAGACAGCATATTGATAGCTTTTGGGTTTTGGGTTTTTTAAAAAAATCCAATCTGCTACTTGTTTTTCCTTAGTGGCATATTTAAGCCATTTTCAGTCAATGTGATTACTGAGAGGCAAAGTTTTATTGTCATCATTTTTTTTAAGAGTTTGGGCTTTTTAGGTTGGCTTTGGTTATAGAAACAGGAATAAGAGTTAGTCTTTTTTATTTTATTTTATTATATTTTGTGTGTGTACCATCAAAT
>NW_006405463.1:0-1774 GCF_000299155.1 Elephantulus edwardii
CATCCAGTTCCCAAATCAATAAGACAGTTGGTTTAATTACCATTGGAAAATGCTTGTCATTCCTCTGTAGGATCTGGTCCCCTCTGGACCCTCATTATTTCCTACACCTGCTCCCCCCACTGACCAAACTGTGCAGCTCTGCACCTGCATCCTGGCTCATCCTCACCCTTCTGCCCCCAACCCTCACCTCCTTGTACCCCCAATATGTTTTTCCCAGTAAAATAAAAAAAAGAAAATCACCAAGGCATATCATAGTCAAATTTGCCAGAACTAAAGATAAGGAGAGAATTCTGAAAGCAGCGAGGGAGAAACAAAGATTAACCTATAAGGGAGAGCAGATAAGATTTCTAAGCAGAAACCATGCAAGCAAGAAGACAGTGGAAGGACATTTATCAAACACTCAAAAGAACACAACTGTCAACCAAGAATAGTGTTGTTTTTTTTTGTTATGTGCCACTGAGTCGCTTGTGACTCATAGCGACCCTATGTACAAGAACCCTAAATGCCGTTCTATTTTGTGCCAACCTCGCCGTCTCAAACATACTCGTTCCCACCACTCCACTCACAGAATCAATCCATCTCATCGAGGGTCTTCCTCTCCTGCGCCGTCCCTCCAGTCTCCCAAACATGATGTCCCTCTTCTAGGACCAGAATGTCCTTGCAGCATACTGTACCCAGCAAAATTATCCATCATATATGAAGGAGATAAAGATATCCTCAGAGAAACAGAACCTAAGGGAGTTTGTAAAAACAAGACCAGCATTACAGGAAACCCTGAGAGATGTCTTTTTTACAGAGCCACAAAAAGCAACATGGACTAAAGTAACTAGCAACAACACCGAAAAGAACTCAACAAAATGAGAGCAATCAAACTCTGCCTTTTGGCAATCACATTGAATGTGAATGGCTTGACGCACCACTGAAGAAAAGAAGAGTAGCCGATAGGATAAAAACCATCAATATGCTGTCTACAACAGACACACCTGAAAAATGAAGATAAAGACTGAAAAGAAAAGGCTGGTAAGAAATATAACAAGCAAATGTCAATCAGAAAAAATCACGAATAGCAATACTAATCTATGATAAAATAAATTTCAATGCAAAAACCATCACAAAGGACAAGGAAGGCAACTACATAATGCTTAAAAGGTCAATAGAACAAGAAGACATAACAATAATAAACATCTGTACACCAAATGAACGACCTGCAAAATATATAAAACAAACATTAACAAAACTGAAAAAGGAAATAGACAACATTACTGTAGTAGTTGGAGACTTCATTACACCCCTCTCAAGAAAAGATGGAACTACCAGGAAAAAAGGTCAACAAAGATGCTGAAGAATTGAACCGCACAATAAACCAACTCAACCTCATAGATATTTATAGGCTAATGCACTCAAAACCCCCCACATTATACCTTCTCCAATATGCATGGAACATTCTCCAGAATAGATCACATTTTAGGTCACAAGGCAAGCATCAATAAATTTAAAAACATTGCATTCTCTCAGATCACAATGTTACAAAATTAGAAATTAACAAGAGGATAAAGAAGAAATAAACCATGCATTTTTGAAGCTTAACAACAGCTTCATCTGACTCAATTACTCCGGAGATGAAAAGACAAGGAAAAATGGGGTTGCCTTCATAGTAAAAAAAGTAATTTCTAGATCCATCTTGAAGTACAACATCATGAGTGACAGGATTATATCCATACGCTTACAAGGAAGCCCAGTGAATACCACTATCATTCAGATATATGCACCAACA
>NW_006405464.1:0-1773 GCF_000299155.1 Elephantulus edwardii
GGGTCCTTGTTCTTGTCAAGCCACCCGGCGATGTTGTAGTCCACGGTGCCAGCATAGTGCACCAGGGAGAAGTGGGCCTCTGCCTTGCCTTTGGCAGGCTTGGGCTTCTGGAAGTTGTTGGACTTTCCAAGATGTTGTTCATAAAGCTTGTTCTTGAAGGAGGTGTCTGTGGCCTTGGGGAACATGCACTCCTCTTCTAGGATGGAGAAGATGCCCATAGGCTATAAATAAATAAAAAGATAATTATTAATCACTCATTAAATTGCACACTAGTTGATTGTCTACTTGGTGACCTGAAAAGAGTGTTTCAAAAGCTTTGGAATAATAATAATAATAAATAGATATGTTATTGCCTCAGCTATTGACATGTGAAACAATCATTATGTACCAAAGACATATGGGAAATATATGTACTAGAAAGATTCCGTTTTTAAAAGGGGGGGAGGGGTGAGTCCATCTGTGCCATTTGGCAAACTTTATGTTCAAAGCATAAAACTAAATTCCAGAAGTTTCATTTCAAAGCTGAATTCATTATTCCATAAATGCATGTATCTGAATGTTTTATTCCCTACTGACAAAGTAATTTCCTTCACCGCAAATGTAGACATAAAGAAGAGTATGAAGAGAAGAGAGATTATGCATAATGGCTAAAAATGATCCATTCCCAGGGGGAAAGTGCATCTAATGTTGTATCATTAAAACTTTCCATACTTTAAGCTGTACTCCCCAGCACTGTGGAGTTAAATGATGATAATTAGGTTTGCTGCTTTGCTTTCTAAGCAGATTGATTCTTTTCTGTAGTGAATTTGATAGGAAAGATGGAAAGAAATTTCAACATTGATGATTTTGTTTCAGCCACAAATTATCCTACAAACTATTTTGATGATCTAGAAACAGAAATGCTAGAAGAGAATATAAGTGTCTTTTCTGAAGAATATACAGTTTTCATAAATAGAGAACTATATCACTAAATATCTTTTTACCAACTTGGGCCAACCAAGCTCTTGCTTTTTGCTCATAGTTTGCATATGGTTTTGAATTTTGACCTAAGCGTTAAAGTGATGACATTTGTTTTTGTTTCTCCTTGTCACTGCTCAGGGTAAAGCTTAAATATGCAATTAAATTTATTTCAGTTGGTACATGATCAACTCTTTGAACACTTTTAAAATGTTTAATGATTGCTTGATGAGCCTGACCATATCCATGTTTGATTGGACCATTGTTCCTGGAGAATGCAGGGTTCATTTTCCAGACTGGATTATAGTGACATATGCTGCTGATCTAGTAATCACTACGTATAGAGAAGGAAGGGCTGCTTTACCAACTGTAGGTCATGTTGCCCTGTGCTGCCTTACTGTACCTGAAAGATGATTCCATCATATACCAGTTAGAATTCTAGAGGTCTAGCTGTAGTCTCACCCCTTTCTCTCACACATATGAAATCATGTGAAAATAAGTGAGGGAGAATAAAGTTGTTAGGATAGCTGTGATCTCTGTAGAAGTGTGTTTCACAATATCTCTGCAAACTACTCTTCTTTAGTGATTAGCAGCATATCACTACCTACCACTGCCCTGTGACTTGTTCTTTAAGATGGGGATTGCAGTTAAATTTAGAGAGTTGGAAACCTTTTTTATTTTTTTTCGTGTTTTGAAGATTTGAAATGTTATACAAACCTTCTCAATGAGCTCAATGCAGGCCGCCAGGTCCATGCCGAAGTCAATGAACTCCCACTCGATGCCTTCCTTCTTGTACTCCTCCTGCTCCAGCACGAA
>NW_006405465.1:0-1773 GCF_000299155.1 Elephantulus edwardii
TTCAGAATTCTTATCTCCAAGAAGCAACATGGTTTCACTCTCTTCACGGCAGACCTGTTTGTTCTCTTGGCAGTCTATATTCTGTTCAATACTCTTTTCCAGAATCACAATTCAAAGGCATCAATTCTTCTTCTGTCATCCTTAGGCGTTGCCAACCTTTCTTAGTAAGGGTACTGCTGTGCTTTTCCTTCACATTTTGGTGACTTCTCAGTTGACGTAACACACTTAATATCCAGCCTGTTCCAGATGAAGAATCAAGCTCTGAGAGGAAACCTGGATTCATTTCTTGATACTCTCTTTCTGGCTGTGGGAACTCACACATTTTACTGAGACCAACCAAAAGGACCATGGAGCAGCTCATCTCGTTTCTTTAAATTAAGTTTTCCTGTTGCTTTGAGGCTCTGCCTTCTCCATAGTGGGACCAGATGTCTCTCTAAGTGCCTCTGGCAGGCTTGGCATCAGCAGACACTGCCACCCACCCAGTCCACCTTCAACTGATGCTACGCCAACATGCTGGAGATGCTCTCTCCTGCATGCCCTGAACACAGCGAGGTTTACAATGTAGCTTGAGCTCTTAGAGTTATGTACAGAGCTTCAGAAATTGAGATTTGTTCATTTATCATAACCCAGAAACCTCACCCATTGAGCTAATTCCAACTCATGGCTGTATCCCCATGTTCTATGGAGTAAGACTGCTCCATGGGGTTGCTGGACTGTTAAGATCTCTAGACTTTTCTTCCATGCTTTGTTAATTTATTAAGAGCCCTTAAAATCAACTTAACAAACAAAACCACTCTAAGATCACCTTATAATGGAGAGATGTTACGACATCAAACCATTATTTCAGAATATCACTGCCTGGCTTGTCCTGAGTACAATGGAAGAGTCACGTGGAGCTGGTGCCATGCCTGGGATTAAGGGGGCAAGGCACTCTCCCCAGGGTAATTAATATCAATCCATCTTGCTCATCTCTGTTGGAACCAGTGAGCTGGTTCCTGGAAAGGCAAATCAGTGAACTGGTACATCGACTGCTAATGTGGTTTCTAATATCTGACTTCTCAATCTGATAAATGTGAGAAATGAGCAGCTCACTGTCATTACGTCTGGGATGCTATTTTTTAGGTTCCTCAAGGGTGAAGAAGGTGGACTGACATGATGACGGCTTCAGCAATGGGCTCCAGTGAGTCAGATATGATGAGGATGGAACAGCATAGGGCAGGATTCAGGTCTATTGTTCATACGGTCGCTATGAGTCATACTTGACTTGATGGCACCTAACAACAACAACAAAAGCCCCGTAGATAGATGATGGAGTATGAACTACTCAAAAGAATGTGACAGGTACTGTGAATTGGAAGCCTGCTTTGCCTAAGCCTACCTGTAAGGTTTCGGACCACTCACCTTGCTTTTTCTGGGCTCCACATTCATGTAGGTTGAGAGTTATTCACAACTTCACATAATTAAAACATGAAGAAAATACTGAAAACATCGTGATTCCATTTTTTCCTTGCATAGGAAGTGCCCTTGTAGCCCAAGGTCTCCAATAACCTCTGAACATGCTTACTCTGGACGGTCTGACAGTTAAGAGCTTGTCCTCCAGGGGGCACTAGTTTTCACAGCTAAATCCATCGGGATGTTGTTAATACCCTTGAGCTGAGCAACTCTATTCACTGCTTCACAAATTGCTGTCTGTCAGATACTCCTCTAAATCTGAACATTCAGATTAAGACAGACTAGGAAGAAGGATTGGCCACCCACTTCTGAAATAGCAGG
>NW_006405466.1:0-1770 GCF_000299155.1 Elephantulus edwardii
CACATATACAACCTAGAGTGTTTCATAGGCTATAATATGGTTGCTATTTGGTGGATTTGAACTACTACCCATCATCTTTCAGTTAGAAGCTGAGTGCTTAAACATTGAGCTACTGGAGCATCTTTTGGACATCTTTAAGGAATCTCAAATGTAACATCTTCTAGATGGAATGAATATTTTACTGATTATTTATGGATTGGTCTTCTTGATGCATTCTTCATCACTTTATACCCTGCTGTGTCTGCTCAGAAGCTATTCTATGTGTCCTCCTACATCAAAAGACTCCCCTTTTTGAGAGGTGGTTTGAAGATCTTAGCAGGAGATCGGAAGGAAGTAGAAGAGTAAAACTGAAATATTGATTCCCTTTATTCTCTGCCTCAGGGTCACCACTGACTGTAGAGTGGTTTGCAATGATAAAAATACTCTCTCTGTACTGATTTATATATCAACCTAGGTAATGGTTACAGCCTTTAGATATGTAACATTTTATTATGTTTTCACTTAAGATCTGTTCATTTTTATGCCTCTAAACAGAAAAGCACACAATTCAATTCCACTAGCTGCTCCATGGAAGAAAGATGCGCAATCTCCTTCCGTGTGATTTACTACCTCGGAAAAACTGCTGGCAGATTATCCATGAGTCGGTTCCCACTCAATGGCACACACAACAACAATAAAAATGGAATTTTAAGTATGAGTTGAACAAGAACTTATAATAAGAATTACAAAATTTTGAAAATTTAATTATGCAGAAACTATTATGTATAGCCTACAGAATATAGAATATAGTCTTAAATGCATGTATTAGACAACAAGAAGGATTGAAAATTAATGAACTATGTCTTTAAAAAAAAGAAGCTGGTAAAAGTGCCCTGATGAATTCCATAGAAAATGAAATAAAAATACGTAGTTGTTAGGTGCCATTAGGTTGATTTTGATTCAAAACAGTCCACCATGTTTTTTCTCTAGTTCCACTGTAATAGAAATACCACACCTGGACAGCTTTTTTCATTCTCTTGCAGTTCAGGAGACAATAGTGACTCACTGCTGTTGAGTTGGAACTGACTCATAGCTGCACTTCATTAGGTTTCTAAGGCCGTAAACTGTGCGGAAGGAGATTGTCCATCTTTTTCCTTGTGAACTCATTGGTGGATTCATTTCCTTTGGATTAACAGTGAAACTCTCTATAACCTAAACCACCAGAGTAATCTTAGGATGCCAGAAGTCCAAATTCAGGGTGTGAACTCTAAAAGGCCATATCTCTGTGCAGCTGTTCAGTAAAACCATTGTTTCCTTCAGAATCTATAGTTTGGTTGTTCTTTGGAGGTTTCCATGCAATTTGGGTTTTTCCTTGTGTCACAGAGCTTCTTAGAGCAGAAGCACAGGTCCAAGAGACTCACTCCACTCCCAATAGAGAACTGCCTGAAGTCCAGCTGGATTTAGAAGAGGCTGGGGCAACAGGCAAATCATTGCTCATGTCAGTGGATCTTGAGCAAAAGCGGAGAATACCAGAAGGATGTCTATTTGTGTTTTATTGACTATGCAAAGGCATTGGATTGTGTGGATCACAAGAAATTGTGGCTAATCTTGAGAAGATTGGTAATTCCAGTATTATGCTTATGTGAAACCTATACATAAGGTTATTGTGTGAAAAGAGAAGAGAAAAACTGCCTAATTAAATAACAAGAAAGTAGTGTGGTGGGGCTATGTCCTTACTCCATACTTGTTCAATCTGTTGTTGTTGTTGTTATGTGCTGTCAAGTCGCTTGC
>NW_006405467.1:0-1709 GCF_000299155.1 Elephantulus edwardii
CACACACACATACATACATACACACTCATGAAGATACAGAGCACAGATTGTAGTAACAGTGGGTTAGGAATATTATATTTTAATCTAAATTAAAACCATACATTTTTTTTACCCAAGATAATTCAAGCATAATGATTTTCTATGTCACCTTTAGATATGTTAAAGTATTCTATGGATGGGAGTCAATATTGGAGGGGCGAGCATGCTTAGTGAGACTTAAGAGATATATTTAAAATGTAGGAAAATACAGGACAATTAATTGCTTTTGGGTCTATGCACAAGGTTCGCATGAGCACAACTGAGTGTTCTGTTCCTCCAAATGAAGACCATAGACAAACTAAGTCTGACAAAGGCAGTACTACAGGGCAGTTAAGACTAAGAGTTTTGGTATAAAATTAGAAACTTCCAAATTATCTCTCCCCTATGTACTGTATAATCTAAGACAATTCATTTAACTTCTCTGTACCATTGTCTGACTCTTCATGAACTTGTTGTTATGTGCCGTCGAGTTGCTTGCGACTCATAACGACCCTATGTACAACAGCCCTAAACCCTACTCTATCCTGTGCCAATCGCACTGCCCCTGACACACCCATCCTGATTACCGCAGTCACTGAATCAATTCACCTCATAAAGGGTCTTCCCCTCCTGCGCTGTCCCTCCACCCTCCCAAGAATTATGTCCCTCTCCAATGACCTGTCCCTCCTTACAACATGTCCAAAGTATGTCAGATGAAGCCCCAGAATCCTTGCCTCCAAGGAGTAGCCTGGTTTAAGTCATGATAAAAATATCTTATAGGATTATATTATCGTCCTTCTCTTCCCTCTCCATCCCCTAATATACACCCCTATTATCGTCTAGTTCAAAGCAACTCATAGCTGACCTGCATTTGGGTTTCTGAGGTTGTAAATAACAGGAGTAGATTATCCATCTTTCTATGGGGATTAAAACCAACATATAAGTGCAGACACTGGGTTAGTGTAGACACTGGACTAGGCCACCAGAGTTTCGTTGTAGAATTATTATTGTTGTTATTTGTCATCAAGATGTGACTCAAAGCTGACCCTTCAGTGGGTTTTCAGAGGTAATAAATTGCATGGGAGGAGAAGAAGATTGCCCATTTGTCTCCCTCAGAGCAGTTGATGAATTCAAACCTGTGCCTTTGGTATTGCAGCACAGTTTCAACCCAGAGCTCGAGGTTAGGGTTAGGATTATTAGGAGTAAATTGATATCTGGTGGCATAATCTTCAGTGTGTTGCACTTGTAATAAAAAGGTCTGAGTCTTCAGTTCCATGGGAAAAAATGGGCAATTTTCTCCTGGTAAGATAGTAAAATTCAGAAATGGAAGGTAACTAAGAGTTGGAACAGATTGAAAGTCAGTGAATTTGGTTTGTTACTATAAAACAATATAATTGATTTCACATGCAAGCAAGATTCTACTAAAGATTATCCAAAAACTAGTGGAAAAGCATATTAACAGGGAACTGCCCGAAGTCCAGGCTGGTTTTAGAAGGGGTCGTGGTACTAGAGATATTTTAGTTAATGTTAGATGGAGCTTAGCTGAAATCAGGGAATACCAGAGGACTGTCTATCTGTGTTTCATTGTTTATGCAAAGAGTTTGACTGTGTGAATCATAACAAACTGTGGCTGACTTTGAGAAGAATGGGAATCTCAGAACACTTGATCGTGCTAATGTGAAACCTATACT
>NW_006405468.1:0-1722 GCF_000299155.1 Elephantulus edwardii
AATGGAATACTATGCTGCATTGAAAAACAAGGAACTCATGCAATATTATTCAAAATGGGTGACACTGGAGGACATTATGCTGAGTGAAATATCTCTGGAGGACATTATGCTGAGTGAAATATCTCAGTCACAAAAGGACAAATACTGTATAATGCCACTGTTGTAGAACTGGACTGACATCAGAGTTGGAGTGAAGCTGAGAATAATTGGATAAATTATGTATACTGCATTGAAACAGATGAGGGAGAGAACGGTTTAAAAATGACATATGATCGGGTATTATGGTCTCGACAAGAGTCCAGAATGAAGGCTGCACAGTGGAGTGTACCTGGGGGGCTGGGGGGGTATTGTATACCAATGAAAGAAGTTTTCTTTTACTTTTCAAAGAGAAGAGTGAACTGGGGAGGAGGGGTGAGCAGGGAGAAAAAATGCAACAATGAATGAATGGAAATCCAAAATCTCTGTAAACGTTCATTAAAATTAATAAAATTTAAAAAATGCCAAAAAAATCCCTCACCTAACTTCGCCCCACTTCAGCAAGAAATAGTGGGGTTTTTTTTTTTTTTGGTTTTATACAATATTTATTCTTTTGAGACTGAGTTCACTCAGCATAATGCTCTCTAGTCGAAGTTAGGTAATAATTTACAAAATCATTGCTTCTGCATGCTGCATAGTATTCCATTGTGTGAATATACTATAATTTCCCAATCAATTAGATTGTGGTTGGACATGTGGTCTAGGGGCAAGAAGCTATGCTGGAATCCCAAAGGCATGTGGTTTGGATTCACCAGATGGTCCTCTGGAAAAGGAGGGGCAATCTCCTTCTGTACCAGTCAGATTCCAATTTGATGGTACACACACAAATAATAAAATTAAAAAAGTTCATTGGTTGTCACATAAAAATATTTTAAAGTGGATTTAAAGAAAGGAGAGAAAAATCACTTAAAAGACTTCCATAATAGCACAGCCATTTCTGTTAAATTTTTAATTAATTTTTCTGTATTTGCTCTTCCTTCATGTACACAGCTGTTCTCTCTGTAGGCTGCAACAGTGGACTCTAGTGTGTCAGAGAGTGTGAGGATGGCATAGGCTAGGACAGAGTTCTCCTGGGAATGGGGGGGGGGCGGCCCACGTGCCACTAGGCAAACGCGGGGCCAGCCGGAGAGCGACTTCAACGCGGCACCAGCTGGCTGGCGTGGCGCTACAGGACCCGCGGGGACCTCTGCCCGGCCCCGCTCACGCGCGCCGCCTCCCGCGAGGGCAGCACGCCCCTCGCGGGCGGCGAACGACGGCTTTCTCGGAGGGTGGGAAGCGGGGGAAGCAAGCCGCGGGAAACGACGGGGCGAAGCCTCGACCCCCGACGAGGTGTGCCCTGCGCAACCTCTCCGGCTCCCCGGCCCGCGCGACCCTCCGCGCGTCACCCGGCAGGGCGCGAACGCAGAAGGGACGACGGCCAGGGGAGGTCGGGGGCGCGGCAGCGGCGGTGGTGGCGGTATAGCGGTGGCCATGACACCGCCGTCTCGGGCTCGGACACCTGGGAGGCTACCCGGAGCGCTCCAGGGGCACCGGAAGGGGCCGGCCAGGGCGCACTCGCGCGGCGGCCAACGGGGCGGGGGCCGCAGTCACACGCGGGGCGGCGGAGGGCAGTGCGGTCACTCCCCGCGATGACGGGAAGAGGCCGAAACGCACGCGGCACGGTGGCCGAAGACGGGCGAGGGGAGG
>NW_006405469.1:0-1768 GCF_000299155.1 Elephantulus edwardii
TTTTTCTCCTTTATCCTCTTGTTATTAATTTCTAATTTTGTAGTATTATGGTCTGAGAAAATACTTTGAATTATTTCTATGTTTTTGAATTTATTGATGCTTGCCTTGTGACCTAAAATGTGATCTATTAAGAACAGATTTGACTGTACCCTACCCTGCACCATTCTTACAATCTCTATCATACTCAAGCCCATTGTGGTAGTCACTGTGTCAATCCATCTTGTTAAGTGTCATCCTCTCTTTCTCTTTCTCTGATCCTCAACTTTTCCCAGCGTGATGTCTCTTTCCCAAGGACTGGCCTACCTGACAACATGCCCAAAGTGTGTGGGGTCAAATTTCATCTTCCTTTCATTTAAAAAGTGCTCTGGTTTCATTTCCTTCAAGACAAACATGTTTGCTCTCTTGGCAGTCCACTGGATATTCAAGACTTCTCCAATATCAAAACTCAAAGGCATCTATGATGCTGTCATCCTTATCCATTTTCTTATTTGTTGTTGTTATGTGTCATCAGTTGCTTGCTACCTCTAGCGACCCTATGTACAACAGCCCTAAACCCTGCTCTATCCTGTGCCAACTTTATTGCTTCTGACACACCTACCCCTACCACCCAAGTCACTGAATCAATCCATCTCATCGAAGGTCTTCCTCTCCTACGCTGTTCCTCCACCATCCCAAGCACGATGTCCCCCCTCCAAGGACTAGTCCCTCCTTGCAACATGTCCAAAGTTATGTCAGACAAAGCTTCAGAATCTTTGCCTCCAGGGAGCAGGCTGATTTTGCCCTCTCTAGGACTAATGTGTTAATTTTAACAGTCCATGGTATATTCAATACTCTTCTCCATCACCACAGCTCAAAGGCATCAGTTCTCCTTCTAGCATGCCTATTCATTGCTTTCTTATGCATAGCAAGTAATAGTAAAGACTATGGCCTGAATCAGTCACACCTTTGTTTCAGACTGACATGGTTATCTCAGTGGTCAGCTCTACATGGAGGACGCTGATTGTACACCCTCTGTTAGTTCCCAAATACGGAGCTACTCAGTTCCTTTAGGTGGATTGTGTCATGGCTAAGGGTTGAGCAGGATGTGGCTGGTGGTCATGGTCGCTTCTGATTGGCTGTAGTCATCTGCTCGGCTGATTGAAGGTCTCCCTATGACACCAGGCTGATTGGAATGTCTCCCATAAGGTATGGTTAGCTTCCAGGTGGCCTTTCAACTTTCCCAGTGCAATTCATCTTTTAATTTACTGGCTACTGTTACCAAGAGAGTTGATTGTGGAGCCAAGCAAACTGAAGCTGTTAATAATGTTAATCTCCTCATCATCTATCATGATGCAGCCAATTGGTCCAATGGTGAGAATCTTCGTTTTCATGATATTGAGCTTCAATCCATATTGAAGATGGCAGTCCTTGACCTTCTGCAGCAAGCGCTTCAGGTCCTCCTCAGTTTCAGCAAGCAGGGTTATGTCATCTGCATAATGCAGGTTGTTGATGACTCTTCCACCAATCCTGATGCCACATTCTTCCTCGTACAGCCCAGCATCCCAGATGATCTGTTCTGCATATAAGTTGAAAAGGTATGGAGATAGGACACATTCCTGGCATACAGCCTTCCTGATTTTGAATCATTTTCCTTGCTCTGTTCTGGTGACTGCTTCCTGGTCCAAGTATAGGTTTCCCATAAGCACAATCAAGTGTTCTGAGATTCGCGAGGGCGACGCAGCGCGAGGGCGACGCAGCGCGAGGGCGACGCAGCGCGAGGGCGACGCAG
>NW_006405470.1:0-1768 GCF_000299155.1 Elephantulus edwardii
AATGTCAGCAACAACTTGTTATGATCCACACAGTCAAATGCCTTTGCATAGTCAGTACAGCATAAATAGACATTCTTCTGGTATTCTTTACTTTCAGCCAGGATCCATTTGACATCAGCAATGATATTCCTGGTGCCAAGGCCCCTTCTAAATCCTATTTGAACTTCTGGCAGTTCCAGCCATTTTTGAATGATCCTAAGTGGTATTTTGCTTGCATGTGATATTTGTGATATTGTTTGACAGTTTCCACATCCTGTTGTGTTGCAGACTGAAGGTCCCAAATGATGGAATAATTTTATAATTATATATAATTTATAATTATAAATGAGACAAACAGCCAGGAATTAGATAGTGCAGAGAGCATAAAACAGGAGGCCAGCAGTTCTCGACTGAAGACCCCAAGTCATATTTCTCTGTGTATTTACTGAGAATCTGGGGAAGCAAATAATAAAAGGAATTCCTTGTAAATGAACCCAAATTTTTCTCTATTGTCAACCTAATGCTCTAGCTCAGAAAGTATTTCACAGGAAGTAACACTCCCTCTGTAGGGAGCCCCAGCTGTCTCCTGTCTGCAAGGAACAAACAGCTCATTTTCTGGAATCTGCCACAAGAGAAATCCTAATTTATAAATCTGTAATTCCTTCGATTCCTGAACAAGGGTTTTCATATAATATTTAGTATCAAGTTTGGCTTCCCATACTAGTGGATCACCTTTCTTGAGAATGGGAAGAAGTATAGATCTCTTCCCATACGTTGGCCAGACAGCTGTCCTCCAAATTTCCTGGCATAGCACATCTAAGCCTGCATCTGTTAACTGAAACAAATCACTTGGTATCCCGTCAATTCCAGGGGCTTTATTTTTTACAACGCCTTCAGTGCAGTTTCCACTTCCTTCTTCATTACTATTTGCTCCTGTTCACACGGTACTTCATGAAATTTGTCAGTATCAATCAGTTCTTTTGGTATATTGATTCTTTGTATTCCACCCATCTTCTGTCGATTCTTTTTGGATCATTCAATATATTGCCCATCGCATTTTTCACTAACTACTGTAACTCAAGGCTTAACTTTGTTTTTCAGTTCTCTCAGCTTGAGAAGGGCAGAGCAAGTTCTTTCCCTTTTATTCTCCAATTCCAGCCCTCTGCTCATTCCATGATAATACTTTTCTTTTTCCTCTTGAGTTGCCATTTGAAAGCTTCTGTTCAGCTCTTTTACTTTGGCATGTTTTCCCTTTATTTTGGCTTCTCAACACTAGTGTAATTTTGAAGAGTCTCTTCTGACATACATTTTGGTTTTTTCTTTCTCCTCTGTCGCTTTAATGACCTTTTGCTTTCTTGATCTCCTTAATTCTATCTTTGATATCAACCCAGAACTCATTTCATGTTCGATCATGTTCAATGCCTCAAACTTATTGTTAAGGTGATCTTGAAATTCAGATAGAATAGATTCAAGATCATATCTTGGTTCTTGTAAACTTATTTTCATTTTCTTGGACCTCAATTGGAACCTGCACATAAGTAACTGATGGTGTGACTCACAGTCTGTCCCTGGCCGAGTTTTGACTGCCAATATTATAATTTGACTTGTATCCAGTGAAACTTTTTTTCTTGAAACTTTTTTAATTTATTTTTTATTAATTTTAATAAACATTTACAGAGATTTTAGATTTCCAGTCATTCATTGCCGTACTTTTCTCCCTGCCCACCCCTCCCCACCAGTCCACTCCCATCTCTGAAAAGAAAAAGAAAAAAAAATTCCTTCACTGGTA
>NW_006405471.1:0-1768 GCF_000299155.1 Elephantulus edwardii
TAGGATTCTTGAACATAGGGTCACTATGAGTTGCAAGTGACTCGATGGCATATAACAACAACAACAATTGTAAATTGTATTGCAACAATTGTAAATTGTATTGCTTTCTTATTTTTCTTCTCTGTGTTTTCTTCTACTGTAGATAAACCCGACTTTTTTGGCTATTGATCTTGTATCATGCCACTCTACTAAATTGGTCTACTAGCTCTACCAGTTTTTTTGTTGAGTCATTGGTATTACATGTATACACTATCATATCATCTGCATATAGTGACAATTTAACCACTCTGCTGATCTGGATGCCTCTTATTTCCTTTTCTTGCTGTATTGGCCTAGCAAGTACTTCCAATACAATATTGAATTGGAGTGGTGACAGTGAGCATCCTTGTCTGGTCCTTGTTATATATAAGAATGCTTTCTGTCTTTCTCCATTCAAGATAGTATTGCCTCTTGATTTTTCACTATGTTCAGGAAATTCTTTTCTATTTCTATTTGGCTGAATGTTTTAATCAGGGAGAGAGGTGGTGGATTTTATCAAAGTCCTTTTCTGTATCAATTGCTAGGATCATATGTTTTTTATTATTTGCTTTGTTAATGTGATGGATTACGTTGATTGTTTTTCTTATGTTGATCTATCCTTGCATACTTGTTATTAATCAAACTTGGTCATGATGAATTATTTTTTTAGTAGGCTTTTGAATTCATTTGCCAAGACTTTGTTAAGGATTTTTTCATCAATATTCATGAGAGAGCTTGATCTGCAGCTTTCTTTTTTGCTAATATTTTTGCCTGGTTTTTGTATCAGGGTTATGCTTGTTTCATAGAGTGACTCTTAGAGTATTCCTTCTTTTTCTATTTCTTTTAATAACTTAAGTAGAATTGGTAATATATCTTCTCTGAATGTTTGAGAGAATTCAACTGTAAAGTCATATAGTCCAGGCCTTTTTTTGCGGGAAAATCTTTTTATGACCTGCTCAATTTCTTCTTTTGTGATGTATCTTTTCAAGTGTTCTCCGTCCATATGAGTCAATCTGCATAGGTCATGAGTTTCAAGGAATTTTTCCATTTCTTCTAGGCTTTCAAATTTATCAGACTATTGCTTTTCATAACATTCCAATATTATAGATTTAATTTCAACTGTTTCAGTTATGATGTCACCTCTATAATTTCTTAATTGAGTTATCTGTGTGATCTCTAGCTCTCTTTTTCCCCTTTTGTTAAGTTTTCCAATGTTACTGACCCTTTAAAAGATACACACACACAGCCAAAGCAGTAATCAGAGGTCAATTTATAGCAATAAGCAATAGCAGGAAAAACAGACCATTGACTCTCTAACCCAATATCTCCAGCAAATTGAAAAAGAACAGCAAGGAAACCCGACACCCTCTAAAAAACCTGAAATTATAAAATTACAGCAGAAATAAATGAAATCGAAAACAGAAAAACAATTGAAACTATCAACAAGACTAGGAATTGGTTCTTTGAAAAGGTTAATAAAATCGATAAACCACTAGAAAAACTCACAAAACAAAAGAAGGAGAAGGCACAAATAATCTGAATAAGAGATGAATCAGGCAGCATCACAACAGAACCAACTAAAATAAAAAAGCTAACATTAGAATATTATGAAAAACTATACTCAAACAAATATGAAAACCTAGAGGAAATGGACAAATACTTAGAAATGCACAACCTACCTAAACTGACACAAACTGAAATTAAACATCTGAACAGACCCATTACAAAAGAAGAAATTGAAAAGGAAATA
>NW_006405472.1:0-1768 GCF_000299155.1 Elephantulus edwardii
GTCAATCCATCTCGTTGAGGGTCTTCGTCGACTTTATGAAGTGAGCAGAAGAGAAAAACCCCAAAAACCAGAGGTATGGTACAGACCCGTGACCATAAGGAGTGTCCCAGCAGAACGATTTTTTAAAGTAATTTTATTTTAGGATTGATACATACATACTCTCTAATATGTAGAAAGGGAGCTCTGGTGGTTTAGTGGGTAATGAATTGCACTGTCGACCCAAAGGCAGGCAGTGTGAATCCACCAGTTGTCAAGCAGGAGAAAGATATGCAGTTTCTTCCAGTGTGGTTTACATTATCTGAAAACTGGAGGGTCAGCTATCAATCGGTTCTGACCCAGAGACACATAACAGCAGCAGCAATATGTAAAAAGGGAGCACTTGGTGGCCTTGTGGGTAAGGTGCTGTGCCATCAACCCCAAGATGAGCAGTTCAAATTCACCAGCTGCTCTGAAGGAAAAAGATGGGCACTTGGCTCCCATGTGATTTACTGCCTCTGAAAATGTGATCGAGTATCAGCTATGAGTTAGTTCCAAATCTATAGCATATAAAAACAATAATATGTAAAAGTACAATGAATATACTAAATACCCCAAATGCCACCTGCTAGAGAGAGGCAATCAGGACAATTATCTTTTCTGTGTCTTTTTCTTTCTTTGTGTAAGTGTGCATGCAGACATGCTCACACACATAAACACCCACACATCTTAAGAAAGAGGTCACACTATAAACTTTGTTTGCTATTTTGTGGGAAACCTTTATCATTACAGTTGTACCTGAACACTTTTAGTGGTTTTCCCTTGTACACAAGTACTTGTATTTACCAACTTAGTAAATGTCTCATGGACACTAGGATATTAACTTTGATCCAATAAAGTATTCATGACATTTGATTCCAACCTGTGAGAGTTCTAGCTCTGAGATACAATATCTCACAGAAAGCTTCTGGAGCAGGCCATGTGGCACCAGCCTGAGGTCAAGCAGCAGGCAGGCCAGGTGGCTCCAGCCCGAGGTTGGGCAGCAGGGTGGGTGGTCCCAGCCAGAAGCTGGGCAGTGGGCAAACTGGATGGCAGCCAGCAGGTCAGGCAGTGGGCAGACCAGGTGGCCCTGGCCTGAGGCCAGGCAGCGGGCAGGCCGGGCAGTGGGCAGCAGAGAAAGGGAGGAGCCTCATTTCCTGTGAGATCTGTGCATGTGGTTCTTCCAAACCTGCCTCCAGGCTTTGCTGAAGTGCTGTTCTCATGAGAACAGCAGGTGGAAAATTGCATTTTTATGCACTTTCCAGGCTGGATATATTGTATTCCTTAGATGTGGCGAGCAAACATGATGTAACAGAGTGAATTTACTCCTCACAGAAGACAGTGAGAAGTAATCCTAAAAAGCTAGTGAGAGGGTGATGATGACAGCTCAGCTGATAGCCACGAAGCCGATACCTCTTCTACACGTTTGCAGGAATGCTGCTCTTGTCTCATCAAGGTGAACCCTCTAAGCTTCCAGAGATATCCAACCTGACCTCCACACCTGGGCAGCCTTTCAAGGACATCCTTCACTGTGACAAAAGCAGTATGTCCTCTATGTCCCACACGACAGACTGTGACCAGAGCAGTTGCCAGCCACACAGAAGGCCAATACACACCCTGAAAACACAATTGAGAGACAAAAGAGGAAATATCGTACCTCTTTTGCAAAACGGGATATTTATCATCATTTTCCCCCTTCTTCACAATAATACTGTTTCACCAGTGGATGAACCCATTGCAGAAACTGGACTCT
>NW_006405473.1:0-1768 GCF_000299155.1 Elephantulus edwardii
TAGGATATACAGCAACGTTGACTGCATCTGAGGAAAATCATTATGTGAAAGCTCAATATCAGCAGTCTGAACAAGGGCTGACTGTGGAGCCGACAATATGCAGTATATTTATGAGGTCAAACTGAAGCTGAAGGAAAACAAGTTCACAAGAGCCCAAATACAACTGTGACTTTATCTCATCTATAATAAAAATCCACCTCAAGAACAGATTTCGTCACTAATAGCTGAAGACCAGAGGAGCTGTAGGATGACATCAAGGATTTCCACCGCGAAGACAGCAGAAGGACAGCTATAAAGAGAGAAGGAAACAAAGACGTCAGAAGAGACTCCAAAGCCTGCTTTAGGATGTAGAAGAGCTAAAATGAAAGAAAGTAATGATGAAGTAAGAAAGCTGAACAGAAGATTTCAAAGAACAACTCAGTAAGACAAAGCATTCTCATGGCATATGCAAAGAATTGGAGTTAGGAAACCAAAAGCGAAGAACATGCTAGGCATTTCTCAAGCTGAATAAAATGGAAGAATAAATTCAGTTTTCACGTTGTATCACGGAAGCCTTGTTCCTGTTAAAAATTCTTGAGTCAACTAGGACTTAGAGTGACCCTGTAAATAATAAATCTGAATCTCTCCTTATAATACACCATCCTCATGACCTCTGTCATGCTCAATGAAGTCCATTGTTATAATCACTGTGTCAGTTCACCCCGGGAGGGTCTTTCTTTCACTGACTCTCTCTACCTTTCCCAAAATGTCTCTATCCAAGACTGGCTCCTCCTGAAAATATCCCCAAAGTAAGTGAGGAGAGTTTCACCATCCTGGTTGCACTTCCTTCAAGACAAACTTTTGGTAGTCCATAGGATATTCAGTACTTTTCTCCAACACCACAACTCAAAGACAGTGATTCTTCTTCTGGCATCCTTATTCATTGTCTAACTTTCAGAAAAGCAGCTGAAAATACCATGGCTTGGCTCAGGGGAATCTTAGTCTTGAACCCAACATCTTCACTTTTTTAGCACTTTGGTGAGGCCCATGACAGAGTTACCCAATGCAACACATCTTTTGATGTCTTGACTGGTATTAGTATGGGAAGGGAGCCCTGGTGGCCTAGTGGTAAGAGACTGTATTGCAATCTCAGAGGCATGAGGTTCAAATTCACCAGCCGCTCCACAGAAGAATGATGGGCAATCTCCTCCTGTGCGATTAACTGCATCTGAAAACCTGCTAGAGGATCTGCCCTGAGTTGGTTCTGACTTGACTAAACACAACAATATTATCATGGGTATTGATTGTGGATCCATGTAAAATTATATAGTTGACAACGTCAATCTTTTCTCCGTTTATCCTGATGTTGCCTATTGGCCCAGTGAGGTGGGTTTTTTGTTTGTTTTCTTGATGTAGAGATGAATTAATATTTAAGGCTGTAGCGTTTGATCTTCTGAAGCAAGTGTTTCAAGTTCTCTTGACTTTCTGCAAGCAAGGTTGCGCCATCTGTATTATGCAGACTGTTAAGTCTTCCAGTCTTGTTGCACATTCTTCTTCATAGAGTCCAGCTTCTCAAATGATTCACTCAGCATACAGAGGGAACAGGTATAGAGAAAGGACACAACTCTGATGCATATTTTTCCCGATTTTAAATCATGCTGCATTTCCTTGTTCTGTTCAGGCCACCACTTCTTTGTATAGGTATAGGTTTCACATAAATACAATTACGTGTTCTGGGATTCCCATTACTTTCAGTGGGAAATAATTTGTTATGGTCCACACAGGCAAA
>NW_006405474.1:0-1767 GCF_000299155.1 Elephantulus edwardii
AGTCAACAGAGCAGGCTACCACTTCAGTATTTATAGATCTGAATTCTTCAATTCTATCACCAAAAGCGATAATTTCAGTTGGACACACAAATGTGCTGTAAGTTGAAAAACAAATTATGTTTTCTCAAAATATAAATTTACCTGAAGTTTCAAATGAGCTTGGTTTTATGAATATCTTTCTTTTCTTGGAGTTGGCCCTCCAGGAGGTTTTCAGAGGCAATAAATTCCATAGGAGATTTCCCATCCTACTGCTACAGTGCAGCAGGTACATCTGAACCACTTGCCTTTGAGTTGGAGGTGCAACTCTTAACCCATTATGCCACCAAAGCTCTCTACAAACATCTTTAGTATATAAAAATGCATATTATGAATACTTTTCAGATATAAACCTTTTCAAGATTGACTAGTCAGATTATTTGATCAAGTATTATTTAATAAAAAGTATATTACAGAGTTTCCAATTATTTATCAATAAACTTTTTTATTATAACTTAATGTTGTTATTATGTGCTGTTGAGCTGGAATGGACCCATAGCTGGCTTTCCAGCAGGTTTTCAAAAAACAATAGATCACATGGGAGGAGATTGCTCCTCAATAAATCACATGGGAGAATCTAGCTGGTAGATTCAAACTGCAGGGATTGCACTCAGTCAACAATGTTTAAGTCTCCATTCTGGAAGCAACCCTCTCCATTTTATTAAGTATTCTTTAATACTATATATAGTGTTTTATACCTTTCAAGGAACTATGGTGCTATTATGATTGAGACATTCAGCAGTTTGAATGTACCAGCTGCTCCATGGGAGAAAAATGTGGCAGTCTGCTTCCACGAACATTTACAGCCTTGGACACCCTATTGTACAATTATTTTACTTTGCCCTACAGGATCACACTGAGTGGGGGGGAGGGGGAATGATCCTGTTGCAGTATGTTTAGTTTTAGCTTTAAAAGGATTTACACAAATCTTCACTAATTTTTTAAAAATTCCTATACAAATCCTGCTGGTGTCATGGATGAAGCATTCCGAAAGGTTAGTGGTTAGAATCTACTGGCCATTTTGCTGGAAAAAGATGAAGCAGTCTGCTTCCATAAAGCTTTGTAGCCTTGGAAGGGGGCAGTTCTACTTTGTCCTCTGGGCTTGGTATAATTTGGATTCCATTCAATGGCTGTGGGTTTGGTTTTTTTGAATATCAATCCTATAAGCTATTGAGAATTAATTGTATTTTGGAGATGAGTGAAGTGCTCTCCAATTCCCCTATGCTTCTTGGTAAAATCCTCTTCTAACTTCATTAATGATTACATTATAGGACAACCATGCAAATAGAAGTATAAAGTACTGGGGTCAGTATGATTCTGAAATATACTATAGATGTTGCCTTTTGGAGTAAATTTCTCATTTCAGCTTGCCTTTTAAAGAATGAAGAACTGAATAAGTAGTACTGTCTTAATTTAAATTTAAAAACTCATTGCCATTGAGGTTTCACTGGGTTTCTGAGGCTGAAAATCACGTAGGAGATTGCTCATCTTTCTCTTAGAGCTGCTAGTGGATTAGAACCGCCTTTGGGTTAGCAGTACAACTCCCTACAGGCTGTCCCACTAGAGGTCCCTTTCTTGATTACTGACTGAGGTTTTACAGTTATTTACATGTACTACTTACAAATCAAGTGGGTAAAAGAAAAAGACCAGGTATTTCCCACGATAATCAGTTAACTTGAGCTCCTTAAATTCTCCATTTATCACAGCTGTGCCTTCCCAGTAAGGTGCTGG
>NW_006405475.1:0-1766 GCF_000299155.1 Elephantulus edwardii
TTATATAAAATACTTATAATATTGTTCTACAATATCCACAGTCTGATGGATCAACTTTCTTTAGACGGGACATAAATATGGATCCTTTCAGTCAGTAGACCAGGTAACTGATGTTCGAATTTCTTAGCACATATTAGCAAGCATGTCCAGTGATACATTCATTTGTTGAATCAATCAGTTGGTATACTGTTAGTTCCTAAAACCTTATTTTTCCATCAACAGTTTCAAGGCAGCTTGGGCTATTTTTTTTTCAATACCATTGGATTTTGATCCTATGCTTGCTTTTGAAATGGTTGATCATCAATCAGTATTTCATGGTACAGTGGTGGTGTATGTCTTCCTGGTATATGTCCTTTTGATGGTTCCTGTATTATTCAGTGTTTTCCCTGTAAAATCTCTTACTACTGTTTGAATTAGTTCTTCAGTTTATTTATTTATACAAATGCCAAGCACATTTTTCACATTTGGTTTTCTAATTCCATGTCTTTGCACATTTTATTCTAATGCTTTTTTAAACTCTTGATAGAGAAAGTTGGAGTTGTGCCATATAATATTTTCCTTCTTCTAGCTTGATTCCATTCATTTCCTTAGCCTTTCTTTGGAATCTCAGGGTTCCGGGATTATCATCCTTATCTGTTTATTTGTACATATTTTGGTAGAGGATCTGAGTATCTTGCTTATCATTTTGTTGAAATCCCTGGAGTTATTCTATAAATCTCATTTTCTTTTATATTGTTCCACTCCCTTTCCTTTAGGTTTATATTCACAACTGGATCAATAAATAACATTATGATAAAAGGAGAAAATATTGTTGTCAAAAGTTAGTTTTACTTGGATCCATAATCAGTACTCATAAAAGCAGCGTTCAAAAATTCAATTGCCATATTAAAATAAGAAAACTTGCTACAAAAGACCTCTTTAATGTGTTGATGAACAGGAGGCCATTTCAAGGCATAAGGTGTGTTTGACCCAGGTCAGTATTTTTCAGTAACCTCACATGCAGTTTAGTTTTTACAACTAAACAATGAATAAAGAAAATTGAAGGAGAACTGCCTTTCAGTTACATGTATTTATAAGAATATTGCATATATCAAGGGCTGGGGGGGAGGAAAGAACAAATCTCTTTTGGTAGAAGTACATACAGTCAGAATGCCTGAGTAGGAAACAGTGAAAAATAAGATGACATATCAAAATAGATTGACACAGTGGTTGCAACATAAACTCAACCATATCAACATATCAACCATATTCTATACAATAAGGCAACTTTTGGTTCTGTAGGCTCTTTTGAATTTACTGAGTCAGACCAATTCAACACCACGTAATGAGACATGATGATACACCCTAAAATTCTCTTTAAACTGTAATTAGAACTGTCTTGCATTAGTATTTTGGAAAAAGTTGGGCTCTTCTTTTGATATGCATTATGAAGATAAAGAATTTAGGGAACATAATAAAGTTGTACTATATCAACAATCTGCATTATGCAGATGACACAACCCTGCTTGCTGAAACTGAGGAGGACCTAAAGCTCTTGCTGCTGAGGGCCAAGGACTGCAGCCTTCAATATGGATTGAGGCTCAATGTCAAGAAGACAAAGATTCTCACCACTGGACCAATTGACAGCATCAAGATGGATGGTGAAGAGATTGAGATTGTTCACAGCTTCAGTTTGCTCGGCCCCATGGTCAGCACTCTTGGCACCAGCAGCCAGGAAATTAAAAGACATATTGTGATGGAAAACTCTGCTGTTAGGGACATCTTTA
>NW_006405476.1:0-1733 GCF_000299155.1 Elephantulus edwardii
CGACCAAAAAAGCACTGGACTCAATGCTTTTATAAGTGAATGTTGTCAAGCATTCAGAGAAGAACTGTCACCAATTCTGCATAAACTATTTCAGAAAATAGAAAAAGATGGAATTCTCCCAGACTCATTCTATGAAGCAAACATATCCTTGATACCAAAGCCAGGAAATGACACCAACAAAATAGAAAACTATAGGCCAATATCTCTTATGAACATAGGTGCAAAAATCTTGAGTAAAATATTGACCAATAGAATCCAATGATACATCAAAGAAATAATTCATTATGACCAAGTCGGAATCATAACAGGTATGCAAGGATGGTTCAATATAAAACAAACAAACAAAAAAAAACCAACAGCAGCAAACAATTAATGTAATTCATCACATTACAAAGTAAAGAACAGGAAACACATGATCCTATCAATTGATGCAGAAAAGATCTTTGACAAAATCCAACACACTTTCCTGATTAAAACACTCAGCGAAATAGGGCTATAGGGGAATTTCTTCAATATAATAAAAAGTATTTATGAAAACCTGAAAGCCAACATTGTTCTCAAAGGAGAGAGGATAAAGGCATTCCTTTTAAGAACAGGAAGTAGGCAAGGGTGTCCTTTATCACCTCACTTATTCAATATTGTATTAGAAGTCTTAGTAATAGCAATAAGACAAGAGAAGGACATAAGAGGTACCCAAATTGGCAAAGAGGAGATAAAATTATCTCTCTATGCAGATGATATGATAGTATACTTAGAAAACCCTAAAGACTCTCCAAGAAAACTATTGGATGTAGTTGACCAATTCAGCAAAGTAGCAAGATACAAGATCAACATACAAAAATCAGTTGGATTTCTCTACAGTGACAAAGAGAATACAGAGTTGATATAGCTTATCACAAGATAAAATATTTGGGATTAAATCTAACCAAAAGCACAAAGTATCTATTCAAAGAAAATTACAAAACATTACTACAAGAAACAAAAAAAAGACCTGGAGAAGTGGAAGAATATCCCTTGCTCATGGATAGGAAGACTCAATATTGTGAAAATGGCAATACTACCAAAGGCAATTTACACGATCAATGCAATCCCAACACAAATAACCATCCCATTATTCAATGAGATGGAAAAGGCAATCTCCAGCTTCATTTGGAATGGAAAAAAGCCCTGAATAAGCAAAGCACTCCTCAAAAATAGAAAAAAGGTAGAAGGCATCTCACTCCCTGATTTAAAATCCTACTACACTGCCATGGTAGTTAAGACAGCTTGGTACTGGTACAATGACAGACACATAGACCAATAGAATAGAATTGAGAACTGAGAAATCAGCCCATCTACCTATGGTCAATTTATTTTTGACAAGGAGATGAAATGGGGAAACAACAGCCTTTTTAACAAATGGTGTTGGCAAAATTGGAAAACTATCTGCAGAAAACTGAAGCAAGATCCACACCTCACTTCATATTAAAAAAACAACTCAAGGTGGATCATGGACCTAGTACTAAAACCTTCATAAAAGGAAAGCTTGGACAAACTTTAGTAGTCCTAATACACAACATAAAGAGTCTTCCCAGTATTCTGAAAAATTTACAACCAGATGAAGATAAAATAGATGAATGGGACCTTCTAAGAATCAAATCCCTATGTGCATCCAGAAACTTCTCTAACAGGGTAAAAAGGGAAGCCACAGACTGGGAAAAAGGTTTTGGTAATGACATGTCAGACAAGGGACT
>NW_006405477.1:0-1767 GCF_000299155.1 Elephantulus edwardii
GACAGTGCGATTGGCACAGGACAGAGCGGAGTTTAGGGCTGTTGTACATAGGGTCGCTATGAGTCGCAGGCGACTCGATGGCACGTTACAACAACAACAACACATATAGATTGAAAAGGTATGGAGACTGGATGCACCTCTGGCATATACCTTGTCTGATTTTAAAACATGCAGTGTTTCCTTGCTCTGCCAAATACCTCCTGGTTCAAGTATAGTTTTCACAAAAGCACAATCAAATGTTCTGGGATTCTCATTCTCTAACTTTGAGAATTTAGCCACAGTTTTTTATGACTCAGAGCAGCTAAAATGATAGGAAGAAACGATGAAACAAAAGCTGAACAGAACATTTCAAAGGGTGGTTCAAGAAGACACACTAAAATATTATCATGAAATACGCAGTTAAGAAACCAAAGGGGAAAAATATATTTGACATTTCTGAAGTCTTTGAAGAAAAAAAATTCAAACCTTGAAATATTCTATGAGTATAATGTTGAATAACACACAAAGTATCAAAAGAAGATGGTAGAAATTAAAATCACTGTAGTAAAAAGAATTGGCCAATGGCCACTCATTTCAACAAGAAGAATATGATCAAGAACTAACAATATTCAAGGAGAAGTTTCAAATTTCACTGAAAGCACAAGTGAAAAACATAGTTCCAGGAATGGATAGGATACCATGTAAGACGTTTCAACAAATACAACACCAAATGTGTTCACTTTTCCATGGCAAGAAATTTTTCAGAGAGCTACTTGGTAAACCAACTGGAAGAACTCCTTATTGGTGGTGCCCATTACAAAAAAAAGGTGATCTAACAAAATGTGGAATGTATTGAATAATATCTCTAATATCATATGCAAGTAAAATTTTGTTGGAGACATTAAAAAGTACATTGTGGAAGTACATCAACAGAGATAGCCAGAGAGTCCAGGTAGGTTCAGAAGGGATGTGGAATGAGGAATATCACTGCTGATATCAGATGAAAGTAGAGAATACCTGAAAGAAGTTTCCATTGCTGGCTGACTATGCAATGGGATCGAATAGTGTGGATCATGACAAATTATAGTAACAGTGCAAAGAATCGGAATTTCAGAACACTTGATTTTTTCCATGTAAGTCCTGTATACAGACAAAGAGTCAGTTGTTTAAACAGATGAAGGAGAAACTACATGGTCTAAATCTGAAAAGAAGTGAGTCGGAGTTGGAACATTTCTTTACACTTATTTGCATGCAGAGAAAATAATCTAAGATTCTTGATCATATAAAGAAGAGAACAGTATCAAATCTGGAGGAAGAGTTTTTTAACAATCTGCAATATGAATGTGATACACTTTCCTTATTAAAAGTGAGGAAGACTTGAAACACTTACTGATCATGATAAATGCCCTTAAAATAAGTATCAGTAAGTAACATTATAATAAAGGAACAACTGAATTTATCAAGGATTTAATTTTACTTAAATCTATAATCAATATCCATTGAAACAGTGATCAGAATTTTAAACAATGTATTGCTTTGGGGAAAATGTTGCAAAAGATCTCTTGAAAATGTTTAATCAAAGTTGAGAACTAAAAAGCACTTTACCCAAGTTTTGATATTTGTGACTTGATTGATATCAATCACCTCATTTGCATGTGAAAATCAGACAATAAATAAGGGAAACTAAAGAAGAATTGACAGATTTGAGTTACATTTTGGGCAATAATATTGAAAACATTATGATCTCCCGGCTGCTCTTCCCGGGTCTCTTCCGGGTCCCTCTAGCGG
>NW_006405478.1:0-1739 GCF_000299155.1 Elephantulus edwardii
ACTCCAACGCTCATGTGAGTGGGGAGGTAGGAAGCGCACACTGATACACGTGCGGAGGGCCTCAGGAGAACCTAAATAATGAAGGAGGAAGTCTGTTGATCCCTTTCTGGAATAGCTTCCCCACTCTTTGGAGATGCTCAGGATCTCCCTGTTGTTTGAGTTAGTGGGCCCTACGTGCTCAGGCCAGAAACCAGTTTGATTCCCCACGTAACTTAATCCTCAATGGTACATGAGTATTTTAGGGAAGGTGGATAAATCTTATAGATGTGGCATATATGATTGTCTTCCTGGCCCAAGGGCTGAAGGCCCTGGGGCCTAAATGGGTGTGGGGTGTCTGGGTCACAAGCCCCAGCCTGGAACTGCCTCTGCTGTCCTTGCAGATCTCCCAGCAAAGTCCAAGTTTACAAAGACGGCGTTTCCCCACAGACCTCTGGCAACTGTAGTCAGTACGTGCAGTTGTAGCAGACAGGAAGAGAAATGCTTTCTTACAGAGGTGCCACAGAAAATAGGATGGACCAAAGTAAGTAGCAACAACATGAAAAAGAACTCAACAAAATGAGAGCAATAAAATCTTGTCTCCTAGGGGCGCTCTGGTGGCCTAGTGGCAAGAAGCTGCACTGCAATCTCAGAGGCTCATAGTTCGAATCCACCAGATGCTCTGCTGGGGAAGGAGGTACAATCTCCTCCTGTACCAGTCAGATCCAATTTGGCGGTACACTAACACACACACACACACACACACACACACACTAATAAAATAGTAAAAAAAAACCAAAACAACAAATCTTGCCTCTTGGTAATCACACTGAATGGTTTGAACGCACCACTGAAGAGAAAAAGAGTAACAGACTGGATAAAAATCCAAAATCCATCAATATGTTGTCTACAAGAGACATACCTGAAAAAATGAAGATAAATAAAGGCTAAGAATAAAAGGGTGCAAAAAAATATACAAAACAATTGGAAACCAGAAAAAAGTAGGAGTAGCGATATTAATCTCTGATAAATAAAATATCAAGGCATATCATAGTTAAATTTGCCAGAACCAAAGATAAGGAGAGAATCCTGAAAGTAGCAAAGGAGAAACAAAGAGTAACCTATATGGGCAAGCAGATAAGATTAAGTGCCGATTTCTCAAAACAAACCATGCAAGCAAAAAGAGAGTGGAAGGACATATATCAAACAGGCAAAGAACACAACTGTCAACCAAGAATACTGTACCCAGCAAAATTATCCATCACATATGAAGAAGAGATCAAGATACTCCCAGAAAAACAGAACCGAAGAGAGTTTCTAAAAACAAGACTAGTATTGCAGTAAAGACTCAAAGATGTCCTTCTTACAGAGATACCACAGAAATCATCATGGACCTAAGTAAGAAGTGACAACACCAAAAAGAACTCAACACAATGATGGCAATAAAACATTGCCTCTCAATAACCATACTGAATGTGAATGATTTAAATGCACTGCTGAAGAGAAAAAGAGTAGTAGACTGGATAAAATACCAAAATCCATCAATATGTTGTCTACAAGAGACACACCTGAAAAAGGAAGATAAAGACAGACTGAAAATAAAAGGGTGGGGGGAAAAAACCAAGCAAATGGTAACCAGAAAAAAGCAGGAGTAGCGATATTAATCTCTCATAAAATAAATGTCAATGTAAAAACCATCACAAAGGACAAGGAAGGTCACTACATAATGGTGAAAGGGTCAATAGAACAAGAGGACATAACAA
>NW_006405479.1:0-1764 GCF_000299155.1 Elephantulus edwardii
TCGGTTTAATTTTCCTGAGCTTCAGCTTGAACTTGCATATGAGTAATTGGTGGTCTGTTCCACAATCAGCCCCCTGCCTAGTTTTCACAGCTGATATTGAGCTTCTCCAGTGGTTCCTTCCACAGATGTAATCGATCTGATTCCTATGCATACCATCAGGTAAAATCCATGTTTATAACCTGCGTTTGTGTCTCTTATAAAATGTATTTGCAATGAATAAGTCATTGAAAGACATATAGATCAGTGAAATAGCATTGAGAGCTCAGAAATTTGCTCATTTACCTATGGTCAACTGATTTTTGACAAGGAGACAAAATCAGTTAAATGGGAAAATGAAAGTGTCCTTAACAAATGGTGTTGGCATAACTGGAAAAATTCAAGCAAGACTCACACCTCATATCATACACAAATAAACAACTCCAAGTGACTCAAGAGCCTAGGAATAAAACCAAGGACTATAAATTTTATCACAGAAAAGCTTGGAAGAACTCTAGAAGCCCCAATCCACAATATGAAGAGTCTTTCAAATATCTTGGAAAACATACAACCAAGAGAGAATAAAACAAATGAAGGAGACTGAGTTAGTTCACTTAGTATACAAACTTTGTGGAGTAAACCAATATAAAATTAAAGGAAAAATGAAACAATTGGTGACTAGAATGCAAAATTAGAAAAAAAAACAAGTATAAGTAATGGGAAGGATTATAGGAAACACAATGTGAAAGAAGGATGGTGTGAAACACAGTATATACAAACTTTGTAAGCAAACCTACATAAAATAAAAATTTAAAACAAAAAACAGAAGGGAAAGAAATAGATGAAGGGGACCTTCTAAGAATCAAATACCTATACAAATAAAAAAAAACTTCTCCAACAGGGTAAAAAGGAACTCCACAGACTGGGAAAAAATAAGAGGCTGTGGTACTAGGTACATTATATGCAATGTTAGAGGAATCTTAGCTGAAAGCAGAGAGTACCAGAGGAATGTCTGTTTCATTGACTATGCAAAGTCTGTGGTATCACAATATATTGTGACTAACTCTGAGAAGAATGGGAATCCCAGAACATTTGATTCTGCTTATGCGAAACCTATACTTGAACTAGGAGGAAGTTGTCAGAACAGAGCAAGGAAACACTACATGGTTCAAAATTATGAAAGATGTATTCCATCAATGCATCCTATCTCAATACCTTTTCAATATATATACAGAACAGATCATCTGCAAGACTAGGATTTATGAGGAAGAATATAGCATCAGGATTGGAAGGAAACTTATCAACAATATGCATTATGCAGATTACATTACCTTGCTTGCTTTCACAGAGGAGGAACTGAGAGGCCTTTGCTGCAGAAGGTCAAGGACTGCAGCCTTCAATATGGATTGAAGCTCAACATCAAGAAATGAAGATTCTCACCACTGTGCCAAATGAGAGCATCAAGATAGACAGTGAAGAGACTGAGATTGCTAACAGCTTCAGCTTGCTTGACTCCATAGTTAACACTCTTTGTACTGGCAGCCAGGAAATGAAAAGACAAATTGTACGAAAAAGTCTGCTGTCAGGAATTTTTCCAGAGAACTGAAGAGCAACACGATTAGTCTAGAGACTAAGGTGTGCCTGACCCAGACCATGGCCGTGGCAATTATTTGTTATACATCAAAGAACTGGACAATGACTAAGGATGATAGGAGAAGAATTGAGTTGTGGTGCTGGAAAAGAGTATTGTGTATACCATGGACTACCAGGAGAAGAAACAGGTTCATC
>NW_006405480.1:0-1762 GCF_000299155.1 Elephantulus edwardii
TTTTTTAATGTTAAAAATGTTTTCACATACTATGAAGTGCCTCTTTAATGTTTGTATGCATAGGGTAATGAATAACTCAGACTTACTAGAGAGTACCTAACAACATCATGCATAGGAAGATACATTGTATAAGAAGACAAACATTTGACAGACTGATGTCAGATACAAACTATACCAAAGGGCTCAAGCTTACTTACCAATTATATTAGAAGACAAATTTAGGAACAGAACTCCTTTGTAATCTGAAGACTGCTACCACTTGGTGAAGGGTACACAAGATCTGCTGTATATTTATAACTTCTGTGAATCTGTAATTATTTCAAAATGTAAAAGTTTAAAATCAAAGAAGCTTGAAAAATTACCAAATAAATAGTATAGAGAAGAGAATAATTTGTCTGTTTTTGTTACTATTAGTTTTATTGGTGGTGCAAGCCAGTATCAGTGGCAGATAGTACCAAAAATATCTGCTCTCAAACTCTACACAGATTTCGCTTTTAAAGCCATCAGCCAGAGCATTTTAACTAATTTCAGAAACTGTTTAAAATAGATTGTAGCTTTTCTATATTAAGAAACTTTCTAGTCATTTTATCATATAAAATCAGGTATTTTCTCTTGGGATTCTGGTCTTGTAGGAAATGTTGATTAAAACTATGATGTTAGGGTCTAATCAGATTTTTCATTTCTTATAGGAAAAGGAGACAATTGCCAAATGCATTCAAGAGCTAAAGGTGCTTGCAAAGAAGGCTCAGGCACAGCCAGTTATGTAAATCTATGTATCCCATCGAGACAGCTGCGAACAGTTGATTTAACTAAATGGAAAATCATCTATGTGACAAAAATCATTCTTTGTATTATATTGCTGTCTATTCAAGCTAACAGTTTTAACTAAAACTGAAGTATGAGTTTGCTATATTGAAAGAATAAAACACACTCATTGACCAGTAAAATGGTTCTCTTTATTCTTGTTCCCCATTTTGAGTAGGTCTGTGATCACTTGGAATAAGCAGTGATTTTTAATGAAGTTTTGATGCCTAACTAAAGATTATCAAGTTATAATTGGAATTTGTAGTTAACTTTAACATCTTGTAATAAAGTGGCAGTTGAAACAAGGTTTTCCAAATTGCATGATTTCTGAAGTGTTACATGATGCTGGGAAGTGTAGAGGGTCGGCAAAGGAGAGGAAGACCCTCAACCAGGTGGACTGGCACAGTGACTGCAGCAGTGGGCTCTTGTGTGTCAGGAAGTGTGAGGATGGAATAGAATAGAATAGAACAGGATTCAGATTTTTTTGTTCACAGGGTCACTGTGAGTCATACTCAATTCAACAGCACCTGACTACAACAACAATTACTTCAGTCATAATGTTGTCATAATGAAGTGCTGTTAAGTTGGTTTCAACTCAGTAACCCTGTGTATAATAGAACAAAGCAATGCCCAGTCCTGTTCCATGCTCACAGTCATTGCTCTTTAAGCCCATTGTTGTAACCATTGTGTCACTCCATCTTATTGAAGGTCTTCCTCTTTTTCAGGGACTCTACTAACCATGATAACATTCTCCACTGAGTGGGCCCTCCTGATAACTTGTCCAAACTACTCACGATCTCCCTTCCAAGGAGCATTCTGGCTGAATTACTTCAAAACAAATTTGTTTTTCTGGCAGTCCGTGTTAATACTCTGTATTCCTCAGCCCAACCATAGTTGTGACACATTATTCTGTCTGATTCGTTGTCTAGCTTTCACATGTATATATCAATAAATTGGC
>NW_006405481.1:0-1644 GCF_000299155.1 Elephantulus edwardii
TTTTTTACAGCATATTCTTCCTATTTAATTTTTTCCCCATTCATTCATTGTTGCACATTTTCCTCCCTGCTCATTCCTCCCCCCAAGTTTGCTTTTCTCTTTGAAAAGAAAGAAAAAAAACCTTATTTCATTGTTATACAATCCCCCGCCCTCCGAAGTCCACAGTCCCCTCTACTGTGTATTTCTTTTTCTGGAATCTTGTCATGAAAATAATACCTAAACATATATTCCTTTTAAACAGTTCTCTCCCTCATCTGTTTCAAGCAGTATATATTATTTATCCCCTCTTTTCTTAGGTTCCTCTAACTCCAATGTCAGTCCTATTTTACAACAGTGGCACTATGTAGTATTTGTGCTTTTGTGACTGAGATATTTCACTCAGCATAATGTCCTCCAGGGTCACCCACTTTGTATATTTCATGAGTTCCTCCATTGTGTGAATATATCACTGCTTCTCTAGCTAGTCGTTTGTTGATGGGCACTTAGGTTGTTTCCAACTCTTTGCTGTCGGACACAGATCTACTTGGGTGGCAGTTCTTGTTTCTTTAAGATATATTCCCAGTAGTGGAATTGCTGGGTCAAATGGTATTTCTATTTGTAACTTTTTGAGAAAGTGCCATACTGCCTTCCATAGTGGCTGCACCATTTTACACTCCCACTGATAGTGAATAAAGGTTCCAGTTTCTCCACAATCTCACCAGCATTTGCTGTTTGTCAATAGATTTTTTTAAAAAATAAAATTAAATGTAAGCAAACATCTGATCATCTAATGTTATGAACAGAGAAGTTATTTAGCTGGCTTTTCTGTGGGTTTTCAGAGACTGTAATGATGTGGGAGAAGGTCTTTTATTTTTCTTTTGTTTTTTAAAGATTTATAGCCTTGTTTCTAATCATTGAGGTTTTATTTTTGTTAAATTTGTACATACATATGCCTTTTGAATCATCCAAGCCTGTAAGTTTTCCCCCTCCCCTCTCCCTCAGTTCTCTCTTCTCTTTGAAAAGTAAAAGAAAGATTCTTTCACTGTTATACAATCCCTCCCCCCAAGTCCACTCCACTATGCAACCTTTGTTCTAGAATCATGTCATGACAATAATACCTAATCATATATCCCTTGTAAACAGTTCTCTCCCTCATCTGTTTCAATGCCGTATACATTACTGAACCCATCTTTCTCAGTCTCCCCCCAACCCCGATGCCAGTCCTATTTTACAGCAGTGGCACCATGCAGTATTTGTCTTTTTGTGACTGAGATACTTCACTCAGCAAGAAAACCCGACACCCTCTTAAAAAACTGAAATTATAAAAATTAGGGCAGAAATTAATGAAATAGAAAACTGAAAAACAACTGAAACTATCAATAAAACTAGGAGTTGGTTGTTTGAAAACATCAATAAAATAGACAAACCACTAGCAAAACTAAGAAGGAGAAGACACAAATCATCCGAATAAGAGAAGATCTTTTTTTCTCTAGGAGCAGCTAGTGGATCCAAATCACCAGCCTGTGAGTTGGTAGTGCACGTCTTTAGAAGGAGATTAAAAAGAAATCTCAAAAAGATGGATTAACACAGTCAGTGACTGTGTAAATAGGTTGTTGGTAGCTTCAATTTCTGTTTTCTATTGCATTTATTTCTGCCCTAGTTTTT
>NW_006405482.1:0-1720 GCF_000299155.1 Elephantulus edwardii
TTGCAGCAAAAAGCTCTTGTTACAACAGAATAAGAGATCATTGCATGGTTTAAAATTGGGAAATGTATGACAGGGCTATAGCTATTTACCTGTATGCTGAGCAAATCATTAGAGAAACTGGATTTTATAAAGACGAACATGACATCAAGATTGGAGGAAGATAAATCTATAACTATGTTATGCAAAGGACACAACCTTGCTTGCTGAAAGCAAGGAGGACTTATGCTCTTGTTTCAGAAGATCAAGGACTTTGGCTTTCAATATGTATTACATCTCAACATCAATGACTATAACTTTCATATGGATTACCTTTCAACATCAACAAAAACTCTTATCTCTGTACCAATAGGCAACATATGGTTAGATGGAGAAAAGATTGAACTTTTTAACAATTTTGTCTTCATTGGATCCACAATAAATACCTTTAGTACCAACATTTAAAAGATGTGAAGCCATGTAACTTTGGGAAAGTCTGCTATCAGAGATGTCTTCAAAGGATTGAAGAACAATGATGTCAGTTTAAAGAGTAAGAAGCATCTGATTCAAGCCATAGCCTTTCTAAACACCTGCTATATATCTGAGAGGTGGCAATTACTAAGGATTATAGGAGAAGAATTGATGGCTTTTAGTGGCAGTGTTGGAGAACAGCACTGAATATCTCATGGACTGTCAAAAGAACAAAAATATATGTCTTAAAGAAAGTACAACAAAAGTACTCCTTAGAGAGATAAGGATGGTGAAACTTCTGAATTACTTTGGACCTGTTGTTAAATAAGAGGCTGCTTCTTGCAGAGGGACATCATGCTTGGAAAGGTGGAGGGTCAATGATAGAAGGAATATATTCAAGCAAATGGATTGATATAATGTCTGTATTAATGGACTCAAGTGTATGAGGGATGATAGGGATGATAAGGATGAATGACACAAGATAGGACAGTGATCAGATCTGGCGTTCATAGTACTGCTATGAGTTGTACACAACTTGACAACACTTAAAAGAACGGCAACAATGAGGAAATGCTGAGGGAAGTTCTTCTTTTAGAGATGCCACAGAAAGCTGGATGGACCAAAGTAACCATAAACACCACCAAAAAGAACACAACAAAACAATAGCAATAAAACCTTGCCTCTCAATAATTACGCTGAATGTGAATGGCTTAATGAATGAAGAAGAAAAGAGTAGCAGATTAGATAAAAAGCAAAACTCGTCAATATGCTGTCTACAGTAGACACATTTGAAAAGTAAGGATAAAGAAAAACTAAAAACAAAATGACGAAAAAACCCCAAGCAAATGGCAACTAGAAAAAAGCAGGAGTAGTGATGTTAATCTCTGATAAAACAGTTCAGCATAAAAACCATCATTAAGGACAAGAAATTTCACTCTATAGTTCTAGAAGTGTCAATAAACAGGAGGACATAACTATATGAATATCTATTTACTAAATTATAGAGAAGTCGGAAGCAGGAGTGGTATCCACTTTCTAAATAACATGCCTCTAAAAACTCTATGGACTTTGATAAATGTCGATAGTTGTAGAGGGGCTTCAGGCCTTTTGTTCATAGGGTCACTATGAATCGTGCTTCATTTGAAGGCATAAAAACAACATCGTCAACAACAAATGATAGAGCTGCAAAATACACAAAGTAAACTTTAACTGAACTGGGAAAAGAAATAGAAAACATCAAATTAGAAGTTGTTATGTGCTGTCAAGTCGCCTA
>NW_006405483.1:0-1704 GCF_000299155.1 Elephantulus edwardii
TCCTGCGCCAACCGCACTGCCTCTGACACACCCATCCTGATTACTCCAGTCAATGAATCAATCCACCTCATAGAGGATCTTCCCCTCCTGTGCTGTCTTAATTTTTCCTCTTTGGCTTTAGTTGTTGGCACATATATTTGAACAATAGGTGCATTGACGGATCTTCCCTGAACACTTATGGATAGTATCCTATCACAACATTATACTGTAGGGTAGATATATGAAATTATCTTTTTCATTATGAATGAAACACCGTTCTTCCTCAGTTTTTGGTGCATGACATAAATCAGTGATTGATTCATAGAGGTCCATACCAATCTATCTCAGTTCACTAATGCCTAAAATGCCAATCTTCAGGCATTCCATTTAATTTTTCACAACTTTCAGTTTTCCTACATTCATACTTTATACATTCGGCATCTCAATTATTAATGGTGTTTGCAACAGTTTCTCTTAATTTTTTAGTGATTACCCATCTGGGCTGTACCTCTAATACTGTAGCTACCAGCATTCCTCTTTTGTTCTAGCATTTTGGCGACATCATGATACATGGAGAAAAGATTGAAATTGCCAATAATTTCATCTTGCTTGGATCAATAATCAACACACTAGGTAAAAGTAGTCAGGAGATCAGGAGACATATTGCATTGGGTAAACCCACTGTCAGGGACCTCTCCAAAATACTGACGAGTATAAATTTGAAGACTAAGGGGCACCTGATTCAGGCCATAGTCTTTTCAATCACTTGTTAGGCATCTGAAAGCTGAACAATGAATAAGAATGGCACAGAATTCATGCCTTTGAGTTGTGGTGTTGAATAGTATAGAATATCTAATGGATTACCAAAAGGGAGAAAAACCCCAGATAAGTCTCAGAAAAGATGTACTCAGAGTACTCTTGAGACAAAGATGATGAGGTTTCATATATTTTAACTTTGGACATCTAACTAGGTGAGGCTATTCTTTGGAGAGCGACATCATGCTTGAAAAGGTACAGAGGATGACTCTCCAAAGAGATTGATTGACATAGTGACAGTGAGGATAGCATAGGTGTAAAAAAACCAAGTGGTACTTGGGACCAACCATATCTGACTTTTGCCAACTCCACAAACAGAAACTGTCCTTGTCAACAACATAAGACCAATTCCCATCAGATCAGACATTTCCTCCATGTTTCCATGCCTCTTTCTACTTATCCCAACACCAATCTTACTGCTCTACTGGGTCCGGAATCCAAATAGCTCAAAGTCCACAGAGAACCATATCAGGGAAGTAAAAAGGCTGTAATTTGTGTTAGCAGCAAGATACAATGACTCAGTCAGGTACTCATAGGCACTTCTGTCTTGAGCCTCACAACTCTTTAGGCCAGTATTTAAAAGCTCTCATTCCTATCAATTATGGCTCTTCCCCTCCCGCCACCTGAGTCTTCTAACAAACTTAGACAAAGGCTCTTATCTCTGGTTCCATGAGGTAACAGTACTAAGGTCAGCTCCATCTCATGTTGGGTTGTTGATTCTTTCCTTTGGACTTGGCTGCTCCTGCTGCTCTACATTTAGCTGGTGCAAGATTCTTTGGCCCCTAAAGGTGTGCACTGCACGTCTACTGCTTTGTTGGTGGGTGTTGTTGTTGTTGTTATGTGCCGTCGAGTCGTTTCCGACTCATAGCGACCCTATGCACAACAGCCCTAAACCCTGCTCTATCCTGC
>NW_006405484.1:0-1699 GCF_000299155.1 Elephantulus edwardii
GCCATACCGCTTTCCACAGGGGTTGCACCATTTTACACTCCCACCAACAGTGAATAAGGGTTCCAGTTTCTCCACAACCTCGCCAGCATTTATTGCTTGCTGTTCTGTTAAATATAGCTATTTTGACTGGGGTGAGACGATATCTCATAGCTGTTTTACAAGCTTTTCTTTAATGAAGTTTTTAGTCCTTGGTTTTAGTCCAAGGTCCATGATCCACCTTGAGTTGGTTTTTGTATATGGAGTAGGGTGTGGATCTTGCTTGAGTCTTCGGCAGATATTTTTCCAACTTTGCCAAAACCATTTGTTTAAAAAGGCTGTAATTTCCCAACTTAACTGATTTCATCTCCTTGTCAAAAATCACTTGACCATTGGTAGATGGGCTGACTTCTGGGTTCTCAATTCTATTCCATTGATCTATGTGTCTCTCATTGTACCAGTACCATGATTTCTTAAACATGACTGCAGTGTAGTAGAATTTGAAATCGGGGAGTGAGATGCCTTCTACCTTTTCTTCCTATTTTTAGTGAGTGCTTTGCTTATACTGGGCTTCTTTCCATTCCAAATGAAACTGGAGTTTGCCTTTTCCATCTCGTTGAAGAGTGGGATTGGAATTTGTATTAGGATTGCATTAAATGTGTAAATTGCCTTTGGTAGTATTGCCATTTTCATAATATTGAGTCTTCCTATCCATGAGCAAGGGATAGTCTTCCACTTCTCAAGGTCTCTTTTTGTTTCTCCTAGTAATGTTTTGTAATTTTCTTTGAACAGATCCTTTGTGCTTCCGGTTAAATTTACTCCCAAGTATTTAATCTTGTGATTCACTATTGTGAAGGGTATTGTTATTATTAGTTCTGGCTCTGTATTCTCTTTGTCACTATAGAGAAACCCAACTGATTTTTTAATGTTGATCTTATATCCTGCTAATTTGAATTGGTCAAGTATGTCCAGTAGTTTTCTTGCTGAGTCTTTAGGGTTTTCTAGGTATATTATCATATCATCTGCATAGAGAGATAATTTTGCCTCCTCTTTGCCAATTTGGATATCCCTTATTTCCTTCTCTTCTCTTATTGCTATGGCTAAGACTTTCAATACAATATTGAAAAGGAGATGTGAGAGTGGGCACGCTTGCCTAGTTCCTGTTCATAACGGGAATGCCTTTAACCTTTCTCCATTGAGAATAATGTTGGCTCTCAGGTTTGCATAAATACTTTTTACTATGTTGAAGAAATTCCCCTATAATCTTATTTTGTTGAGTGTTTTAATCAGGAAAGGGTGTTGGATTTTGTCAAAGGCCTTTTCTGCATAAATTGATAGGATCATGTGGTTCTTTTTCTTTGCTTTGTTAATGTGATTAATTAAATTAATTGATTTTCATATGTTGAACCGCCCTTGCATTCCTGTTTTAAAACCCACTTGGTCATGTTGAGTTATTTCTTTGCTGTGTCATTGAATTCTATTGGCCAGTATTTTATTCAGGATTTTTGCATCTATGTTCATAAGAGATACTGGCCCATAGTTTTCAATTTTGGTGGTGTCTTTTCCTGGCTTTGGTATCAAGGATATATTTGCTTCACAGAATGAATCTGGGAGAATTCCATCTTCCTCTATTTCCTGAAATAGTATATGCAGAATTGGTGACAGTTATTCTCTGAATATTTGATAAAATTTACTTGTAAAACCATCTGGCCCAGGGCTTTTT
>NW_006405485.1:0-1758 GCF_000299155.1 Elephantulus edwardii
AGGAATATTCAACCTGAATCCTTCTGATCATATGGAGATTTTTGAAAGTATTTCTTTGAGTTATTAGGTTTAATTTGTTTTATTCGTTTGTTTGTGTATAAAGGATGTTCATCTAGATGATAACATAATCATGATAAAAACAAAATGGAGGAAATATGGGAAGCCAATACTAAATATTTGCAATAAATGGAATGCTATTTAAATTAAAAAAATAATACAAATTAAAGGCTGAAATAAAATATCTAATTGCATAAAAAATTAATAAAATTTAAAAAACCATGTTAAAAAAGCTGTTCATTTGCACATTCAGAAAATAGCTTTTGAGTGTTAATTAAGAGGCAAGTTCTGTGTTGCGGCTGTGCTGGGAGGTGTAAAGGAAACAGATGTGGGGCAGAGATGAGATGCAGATGAGAGTGGATAACAGGGATCTAGGGGTGACAGGTCTCCAAAGAAGTCTTACCAGGACTCAAAAGCTCTCAGTTGCATCCAAAGCTTCTTCTTCCATTCTTCTCCACTCTTGTTATCCTCGAAGCT
This sequence comes from Elephantulus edwardii, assembly GCF_000299155.1. NCBI lineage: Eukaryota > Metazoa > Chordata > Mammalia > Macroscelidea > Macroscelididae > Elephantulus > Elephantulus edwardii. The sequence continues at coordinate 535 of NW_006405485.1, forward strand.
CAGCTGCATTCTTCCTGCCTAGGATAAGTGAGGTCCAACTTCAGGCCTCCACATCGGCAATTTCCTCTACGCTTTCATACACTTCTTTACCAGTTCATGCGTTCATTAACTTGTGTTCTTTTAACTCCCTAATTTATTTAACTACGTGCCAGGCCTTATTCATGAGCATGCTGCTGCTTCTTATTTCCTCTTCCTTTTTGAGGTAGGTGGTGTTGCTACCCCATTTCATAGCGGTGAAAACTGAGGCACCAAAAAAAGAAATCCCCTGACCTCAGGGCGTTATCTAGAAAGAAAGTACATTCAGAGTTTCAACTCATGTTGAGCTAACTCTAAAACTCATATTCATTCCTTGCTGACTCTATTCAATACCTGAGACCCAATTCAGCTCTGGAAGAATAGAGGATAAGTGAAGGTAGGTGTAGGATGTATTTAGAGCTGTCTGGGGTATCTGACAGAGATGGTATACAGTTACAATTAAGGTGCTAACAGGACTTCTATTTGGCTCATTCCAGCTGAGCTCTCTCCTGATAATTTGCATTTGCACTTCAGATACTAAATCAGAATCTACATTTTAACAAGAGCCTCAGAGGATTCTTATGAGTACAAGGAGTTCTTTTTAAAATATAGGTTCTGAATCAATGTATCTGGGGGGTAGACACGAGGCTCCTATTAAAATGGAGATTCTGGCGAAATGCAAATTCTCAGCATATAGTAAATCTGCTTGAAGCTTTTACAAGGGGTGGACTGAGAGCTTGGGTGTGGCGGCCAGGGGTTTCCCCTTTGGTTGTTGGTAACTGACCTGCAGCAAGTGTTGCAGGAATTCCACGTTCTGTCCAGGGATGCCAGGTGAAGGAACAGTGCTACAAGTTCTTTTGATGAAGCAACAAAGACTTTTTTTCCCCCTCATGGGGAACACTGACAGGGACCACAGCCTCTCAAGGGTCAGACTTCCCAAGGCAAAATGCTCTCTCTTTACATGGGCTTGCAAGGTATGGGTTGAGGTCTCTTTTCTTTTGGCTAGTTTTTACATCTTGCTTGCATGTGAAATCAATGATATTGTTCTGTAGTTTCCACACTCAGTTGGGTCGCCCTTCTTTGGGATGGGAACAAATATAGACCTCTTCCAGTCAGTTGGCCAAGTGTTTGTTCTCCAGATTTCTTGGCACAACTTGGTGAGCACATCCACGGCAGCATCTGTTAGCTGAAATATGTCAAATGGTATAC
>NW_006405486.1:0-1758 GCF_000299155.1 Elephantulus edwardii
GCTTCAGGTCCTCCTCAGTTTCAACAAGCAGGGTTGTGTCATCTGCATAACACAGGTTGTTGATGAGTCTACCCTCCAGTCCTGATGCCACATTTCTCCTCATAGAGCCCAGCCTCCCAGATAATCTGTTCCAAATATAGATTGAAAAGATAAGGAAATAGGATACATACTTGACACACACCCATCCCAATTTTGAACCATGTAGCATTTCCTTGCTCTGTTCACATGACTGCCTCCTGGTCCAAGTATAACTTTCACATACACACAATCAAGTGTTTTGGGATTCCCATTCTTCTCAGAGCCACAGTTTGTTGTGATCTAACCTGAATTATATATAGCCTTATGACTTTTGTAATATGCTTTTTTGTGGTCTATGGGCTACGACATTGGATTTTGGACCCAGTAGAGCAGTAAGATTAGTATTGAGATGAGTAAAAAGAGGTGTAGGAGTGTGGAGGACATGTCAGACCTCATGGGAATTGGTTTTGTGTTGCTGATATTGTTAACAGGGACAGTTCCCTTTGTGAAGTTGGTAAAGGTCAGATATGGCTGTCCCCACATAGCCCTTGCTCTTTTTATACACAGCAAAACATAAACCACCACAGCACAACACGTGGACAAATGTGTGGTGGATCTTACCATTGATACTATGGTATTACATGCAGTGTTGCCGCACATACTTGCTGATGTTATTTTCATGCCAATCTCTAAAGATAAATCTGAAGATCAGATTTGCAAAGATACTACAAACAAAAGGCATTAGTAAGGAAAATAATTTAAAGGTAGTTGACTATGTCAGAGCCCATTTTCAAGAGTCCTCTGAACCCTTGTAAGAACAGAACCCTGTCATAAGCCAGAGACTACCTGTAAATGAAAACAGGAACTTCACTGGACTCATCATTGTACTTCCAGTGCTTAGAATCATGTCTGACACACAGCTCAAATAATATTCACCAGATGAACTGATAAATAAAAATAAACCACAAGGTAGTTTTACTATTTCCATTTCACAAATTCTAGGAGTTAAGACACACGGTTTCTAAGTGGTAGAACCATTATGTATTCTCTCCACTGAGCCAAACTTTGGATAAGGTTGAAAACTGGTCAGATATACTGCACCACAAAGGAGGGACACTGAGGTAAAGTGACTTTTAATTTTTAAAAGAATGAGACTAGAGTGGTGAAATGGTCAGTAATGACAGTGAGTTCTCTTTGGAATCTTTTCAAATGAATGTGTGAGGATGGCCAACCCAGAGGCCCAGGAGACTAGAAATACTAAGCCTGGGGCCTGAGTGTCTTGAGAATCTCTCTGCCTCAGCTACTCCATGATAATTTTGCTCCCTCTATTCATGAGTAACCTAAAACAGTCAAAACTCAATGACCCAGCACCTGCAAAAGAAGGAATTCAGTGGTATCTATATCTATCTCTCAGCTTCCCCAGGACCCAATCACTTGTATTCATTACAAAATACAACATCACCTCTGACAACCATCATACCCTGTATTCAGGGTTGGGACTGATCTACAGTCAGCATTGGCAGGCAGAAACACTGGGTTTTGTGACCATGTCCAACACACACTGCGGTACTCCATGGATCTGAAGACCAGAACACCCGCCAGAAGTGACAGCTTCTGTTGCCCCAGGCCTGAAGAATTGGGTGGATGACCATCCTCACCTTCCAAGTATCTTAATGATGTCTCTCACTCCAGCAGCCAACACAGGTAATTTAATATCGATGCTAAAAACACTGTGCCTGG
>NW_006405487.1:0-1757 GCF_000299155.1 Elephantulus edwardii
GTGGCATTGAATCACTTGTGACTCAAGCAACCCTACGTACAAGAGCCCTAAACCATGCTCTATCCTGTGCCAATCTCACTTTCTGTGACACACCCTCTCCCATTGTGCAAATCACTGAATCGATCCATCTCATCGAGGGTCTTCCTCTTCTGCACCGTCCCACCACTCTCCCAAACATGATGTTCCTTTCAAGGACTGGTCTCTCCTTGCAACATGTGCAAATTATGTCAGACGAAGCTATAGAATAACAGTCCATGGTATATTCAATACTCTTCTCCAGCACCACAGCTCAAAGACATCTGTTCTCTTTCTATCATCCCGAGTTACTGTCCAGCTCTCTGATGCATAGCACACAGTTGTGAAGACTATGGCCATATCAAGCTCACCTTAATCTCCAACCTGACGTCATTGCTCTTCAGTATTCTGGAAAGGTCTCTGACAGCAGACATTCCCAATGCGATTCGTCTCTTCATTTCCTAGCTGCTGTTACCAAGAGTGTTGATTGCGGTGCCAAGCAAAGTAAAATTGCTATCTCAATCTCTTCACCATCCATAATGATGCTGTCGATTGGCCCAGTGATGATAATCTTTGTTTTCTTGATGTTGAGCTTCAATCCATATTGAAGGCTGCAGTCCTTGACCTTCTGTAGCAAGTGCTTCAGTTTCAGCAGGCCTGGTTGTGTCATCTACATAATGCAGGTTGTTGATTACTCTTCCACCAATCCTGATGTCACATTCCTCCTCATAAAGTCCAGCATCCTGGATGATCTGTTCTGCATATAGGTTGAAAAGGTAAGGGTATGGAGACAGAAAACATCCCTGGCCGACACCCTTCCATGCAGTGTCTCCTTGCTCTGTTTGACAACTGCCTCTTGATTCAAGTATAGGTTTAACATAAACACAACCAAATGTACTGGGATTCCCATTCTTTTCAGAGTTAGCCACTGCTTGTTGTGATCCACACAGTCAAAAGCCTTTCTATAGTCAGTGAATCACAGATAGACATATATAGATACAGATAGACATATATCTGGTACTCTCTGCTTTCTGCCAAGATAAAACTAATATTAGCTATAATATCCCTAGTACCACGGCCTCTTCTGAACCCAGCCTGCACATATGGCAGTTCTCCACTGACGTGTTACTCCAGTCCTTTCTGGATAATTTTTAGCAGAATTTTGTTTGCATGTGATAATAATGATATTGTTTGGTAATTTCCACACTCTGTTAGGTCATCTTTCTTTGGAATGGCAACAAATATTGATCTCTTCTAGTCAGTGGGCCAGCTGGCTGTCCTCTTGGGCACAACTTGGTGAGCACATTCAGAACAGTGTCCGTTTGTTGAAACATGTCAATTGGTATGCCGTCAACTCATGGAGCCTTGTTTCTTTGCCAATTCTTTCAGAGCAACTTGAACTTCCTCCTTCATCACCGTAGGTTCTTGCTCATACATTATTTCATGAAATTATTTTGTGTCAATTTCTTCTGGTACAGTGATTCTGCATATTCTTTCTATCTTCTTTTAATGCTTCTTGGATCATTTAACACTCTGACCAAAGCATCCTTAAGTATTGCCACTCATGGCTTATATTTATCAATTCTTTCAACTTAAGAAATATTGAGCAAGTTTGGCCCTTTTGGTTATCTAACTCCAGCTCTTTGCACATTTCATCATAATATCTTACTTTGTCATCCAGGGCTGCCCTTTGGAATTTTCTGTTCAACTCTTTAATTCCTTGATTTCTTCCTTTAGCTTTG
>NW_006405488.1:0-1724 GCF_000299155.1 Elephantulus edwardii
AGCAAACAGACACATGAAGAAATGTTCCAAACCACTGGCAATAAGAGAGATACAAATCAAAACCACAATGAGGTACCATCTCACTTCAGTAAGAGTGGCTAAGTTTAACAGGGCCGCAAGTAATTGATGTTGGAGAGGATGTGGCAAGAAAGGAACTCTTATACATTGTTGGAGGGATTGTAAAATGCTGCAACCATTCTGGAAGGCAGTTTGGCACTTCCTCAAAAAGCTGAACATAGAAATTCCATGTGACATAGCTATCCCATTACTTGGAATATACCCTGAGAATATTAGAACTAAGGTACAAACCGAGATTTGTACATCAATGTCCACAGCAACATTATTCACCATTGCAAGAACATGGAAATAGCCCAAATGTCCAATCGCAAATTAATGGATTGAGAAATTATGGTACATTCACACAATGGAATACTATGCAGCACGCAGGAGCAGCAACTTTAACTTGGGAGGGACTAGACAGCATTATGCTGAGTGAACTAACTCAGTCATAAAGGATAAATATTGTATAAAACTGTTATTGTAGAAAGAGCATAAGGATCTAGGAGGGGTGGAAGAGGCTGCAAGCACAGGGGTGTGGATATACAGGGGGAAGAAAGGATTAATCATTGGGTTGTAAAATTTGATGGTGGGGATGAGGGAAACTGAAATAATTTATTTGAGTTTGTATTAGAATTTTGTAAATAAATTAGGGGGGAAATAAAGCGGACAGTGGGGGAAAAAAGGGTACGCCAAATAAGTGAACACATAATCTTGTATGCCATTTCCCAGTTAAAGTAATTGTCAATTCTTTTTTTATTGTGATTTTAATGAAAGTTTATCAAAAAATTGGATTTTCTTTTGTTCCTTGCTGCTCATTTTTCCTTCCGCCTTCTCCACCCCTTCTTCCCTATCTAGCTTTCTTTTTTTTAATACCCATTTATTATTGCACAATTTCCTCTCTCCCCTCCCCCTTCAGTCCACTTTACAATGCGTCTCTTATTCCGATTGTTTTCATACATATAATGCCTAATCATATATTCCTTTTAAACAGTTCTTTCCCTTATCTCAGTCACAAAATGACAAATAGTGCATAACACCATTCCTATAAAGCAGGATTGACATGGAGGGTTGGAGGAAGACTAGGAAAAGCGTGGATAGATGATTGTCAGTTCTTACGTGATGCACAAGGTAGGGCAAGGTGCTAGGGGGGGAAAATCTGCTAAGATGATTAAAAGCTAAGCAGAAATTCTAGCAATCCCATGGTACTTGAAAAACTAAAAATGCTGTTCAAGACCTACCAGAAATTTGAGACAATTGTAAATGTCCTAGGTTTTAGTTGAAACTTCTTTATGGCTTGCACCAAAGCACTATTCTCTATAGGTAAGAAAAACCAGAAAGCAATGAGCAGCCCCTCACAAAACCCAGTTCGTGGTCATTGTGGCATGTATTAAGGTGACCTGTTCGTGTTCCATCTTCATGGATTTAATTCAATTCACTTTAGAGGCAGAAGGAATCTCTCAGAATATCATACTATATTTAATAGATGATGTCATGCATCCAAATCAACAGATATGCTGCAAAACTGAACTAAATGACTAAAAGACAAGAGAAAAAAAATAGAAAAAAACCCCATAAAGAAATCTGCTATTTGAGTAATCAGGAATGAACCTTAAAATAAGTACAAATAGTTATTTTGGTTTTGTTTTTGTTGTTTGTGTGTGTGT
>NW_006405489.1:0-1754 GCF_000299155.1 Elephantulus edwardii
ATACTTAACAATCACTGTACCAAAAAGATTTGACCAACACTGAACTGTATATCAGGTAATGCCATATAATTAAGAACCAATGAAAATGAATGAAGACCTTCATACTGCAGGGAAGGTATCAGCAAAAAAATAAGGCACCAGGAATTGATAGGATACTGATTGACATGCTTCAAATGACAAACACAGCCATGGATATGCCTAACACTTTATTCCGGGAAGCTTGGTGGACAAGCTGCCTGGCTTACTGACAGGAAGAGGTTCATATTTGTTCCCTTTCCCAAGAAAGGTAATCCAACAGAATGTAGAAATAATTGACCAATATCATTAATATTTCATGCAAGCAAATGATTGCTGATGAACATTCAAAAATGGATAGAATAATATGTACCCAGAATTGTAAGAAAATCAATCTTGATTTATGAGAGAACTTGGGATCAGTGGTATAATTTCTGATATCAGATGGATACTGGCTGAAAGCAAAAAAACACCACAAGAATGCTTTATATTGACTATGAAAAGACATCTGTTGGTGTTGATCATAACAAATTGTAACTAATATTAAGGAGAATGGGGATTCCAAAACAATAGTGCACGTGTGAAACCTATATGTAGACCAAGAGGCTGTTGTGCAAACAGACCAAGAGAACACTACACAGTTTAAAAAGGTGTGTGTGAGCATTGTAATCGTTCTCCATATCTATTAAAAATGTAAACTAAGAAAATTCTTTAAGAAGCTGAACTCTATGAAGACTATGACATCAGGTTTGGTGGAACTTATCATTAATCTTTGTTATACAGATGACAACCTTTCTTACTGTAAGTGAGGAGAACTTGAAGCATTTCCTACAGAAGCTCACACACACTACTGCCTTCAATACGGATTGCATCTCAACTTCAAGAACACAGAAATTCTCACCACTAGACCAACAGTCACCATCATGATAGAAGACGAAAAGATTGAAGCTATCAATGACTACATCTTACTTGGATCCAGAATCACTACAGTCAGTATAATAAATTAGACAACCAGGAGCTCTATTGCATGAGGGAAGTCTGCAGACAGGAAACACTAAGATTATTGTGGAACAATGATGTTAATTTGAGGACTAAGATGCACATGATTCAAACCATGGTATTTTCAATCAGTTGCTATGTATCTGAGAGTTGGACAGTGAATTAGGATGATACACCTTTGAGCTGAGGTGTTGGTGAAGAGTACTGAATATCCCATAGATACCTAAAAAGAACAAACAATTCTCTGGGAGAAGATACATCTCTTTGGAAGCAAAGCTGATAAAACTTCATCTCACAAACTTAGAACATATTGTGAGGAGAGGTTATTCCTTGGAAAGAAACATCATGCTTGGAAAGGTGGAGGGGAGAGTGAAGAAAAAGAAAATCCTTAACCAAGTCGATTGACACAGTGACTGCAATAATGGGCTTAAGTTTTGTCAGAGATAGTAAGGATGGAACAGGATGAACAGGGTTCTTATCTGTTGCTCATAGGGTCGCTATGAGATTTCCCCCATAGTATTTTTCAGAATTACAACTTAAGGTTTGAATATAGTCTTCAATTCTTTCAACTTGAGGAATGTTGGGTGGATTCTTCAATTTTGGTTTTCTAATTTTACTTCTTTGAACGTTTGAGCAAATAAGTTAAAAAACTGGACTAAACCGGGTGGCTTCTTGCAGGCAAGGATTCTGAGGCTCCGTCTAACATACTTTGGACATGTTGTGAGGAGAGACCGGTCCTT
>NW_006405490.1:0-1753 GCF_000299155.1 Elephantulus edwardii
TGCCCTCGGAAGAGAAATCCTTTCTTGGTGAAATCGATTAAGAGGTTGCGGACAATCTCTCCCAGGTACATACCACTGATCATCTTCTCAAACCTGCAAGGGGAGGCAGGGTGGGCATCACAACTCCCTTTCTGCTACCCACCAGGCCACAGCACAGCTTGGGCTGCACAGAGTAAGTCAAGAGGGGTCAGGTCAGGAAGGAGTGGGAAACTCCCTGCCTGGCTACATCCTGCTCCAGTTCTGAGCTCAAGTCGTTCCCCAAGATGCTTTTCCACCTCTCCGAGCGTTTAGCTCCGTATTCTCCATCTCCACAGCACGCCTCCTTTCCACTGCACGGAGCTCTGAGAACAGGGGTCGAGTCCTGCTGAGCTTGGTCTCAGGTTTCTTAAAGGTTTTGCAAAATTCCAGAGTGCCGGTCAAGACAAGCAGAGTGATCGAGCCAGCAGGTGGAGAATTCAGGTGGCCACAATGCACCGGAAGTCAACCTGGTTTTGGGGCTTATGTAGTTGAAGGGGCTCGAAAACCAACAAGGGACTGAAATGTGTCCACGGCACACTCTGAAGTCCAGCGTCCCCGCTCTGGAAGACCCCACTGTGAAACTGCAGGAGCACCAAGCGGTCCAGGAAAAGTGCCACAGACATGCTTCCCAGGGAGGGGCTACTTCCATCTACCCCTGCTCAACGCTGACTCCAGCGAGGACACATTTCTGCACAGAGCTGACGTGTCGTCACCCCTCCAAGCCCCTCTGCTAATCTCCCTTTCAAAAAAGGAGTGTGTGTCTTAATTGAGAGCGTTTGTTGGGTTATCGCGTCTAGAAAACTTATGCTGTCGAGTCAGAATCGACTCACAGCTGCCCCTCTGGTGGGTTTTTTGAGGCTGTAAATCGCACACAAGCTGACCGCTCATTTTCTCCCTTGGAGCCACTCGTGAGTTCCCACAGCAGCACAACTCCTACAGTCTACACCCCCAGAGCTCACGGTATCTACTCAGAACGTGATTACACTGTTGTTTCCTCGCTATATATTCACTTTAATAGTAAGAGTTGTTTCCTTTCCCTTTCCCCTCATAAATGTAAGCAAAAAAATACAAGGTCATCTTAAGGAAAAACCTACATTAAAGCAAAGCTGCACTAAAAAATGTCAAAAATCTTGAGGACAACTCATGGAGAACAACTCATGTTTGGAAGGTGCCACTCCAGCCCTTCTGACTGCTCACAGGGACAGAGCTTGGCCCGATGCTTCTTCTCTCACAGAAGGAAAGGACTCCGGAGATCAAGAGAGGCCAGGAACTGAGATAATGGGCCACAGGGAAGGGCGGTCACCACGTCAGGCTGAGACCTGGATTGCAAAGCCCCAGACAGCCAACAGATGGAAGCGGTGGTTCACTTTGGGAAATGGGCTTTCTAAGACAGACAAACTCATCCAGAACAGTGGTCTCTGTGGGCAGCGGCATGGTCACTGCCAGCCATTCTCAGAGTATTTTACAATCAGTGAAGGTTTCTGTGCAGGATATGAGTCACTCGCCATCTTGTACCATGCAGGGGCCATCCTCAGGGGCCAGGTTAAACCTCTGTCCACATATATACCCCCTAGAAACTTCTCCCATTGTAAGAGGCTGAACACAGATACTCAACAAACTGTCTCCCCAGTGGCAGAATTACCTCTGTTTCCCAGCATTTAGAGAAAAATCATCCACTGTTTTGTCATAGATCGTTCTGATGTCATCCAGACAGCCATTGTCTCCAAAGGCACCC
>NW_006405491.1:0-1749 GCF_000299155.1 Elephantulus edwardii
TTCACCAAGCTCTAAATTCTCATCAGATAATTTAATTAATTCATTGATTTTGTGAGCATAAATTTTAATGTTTTAATGTTTGCCTGTTTTTTTAAAATATAAGTCATTAAACCTTTCAAAAGCTAAATTCCTTGGATTGTTTCTTTGTTAAATACTTGGATTAAATATTTCAAGTATATTTATGAAATTCCAAAGAGTGCAGAGGACTAATGTTGTTGTTGTTGTTTAATGCCGTGGAGTCGTAGACGACTCATAGCGACCCTATGAACGAACAGCCTGAGCACTGTTCGTACATAGAGTTTCCAGAGACAAGCCATTTAGGAAGTGGATGCCGCTCCTGCTTCCAGGCTTGATTTAGTCAGGAAGCTCCAGCCAACACTGTCCACCATGGGTGCCCATTACCACGATTGGCACAACTGTCACAGGCTTCGGCATCAGAGCAACCATGAGTTACCTCTGTACAGGAACGCACAGACCAGTGCTATACCACCTAGAAGAATGTTTGACAGGAAGACAATTTGAACCTGTTGTTCCTGGTTTGGCTGGCGCCTTCACAGGCTCGTGGGAAGCTCTCCTTGCCAGAAGGCAGGAGCGTGGTGGTGGAGAGTGCAAGCTTTGGAGTGGATTGCTTTTCCGGGAATGTGTTTGACGTGCAGGTTTGCTCTGTCCCTGGAGTGGGGCTAGCCAGCCTGGGCAGAGGACTAATATATGAAGATAAAAAGTAAAACCATTGCACGACTTCTAAGTTGATTTACAAAGTGTATTCAATGGTCTGGAAAGCTCTCCAAGCTGAAAGAGCCCTTTTTATATTCAATATCGAATTTATTATAAAAAGTGTTATTTTTCCATGTGTATATAAAAATAGCTTTCTATTTTGACATTTAAATCTTTTTCTCAATTGATGAAAAACTGCAATTAGTTTCTATACCATTATCAACCAGGTGATTACCACAGCCTTTTAAAAACATATTTTATATTTTAGACTTTAATACTTACTAAGAAACTTTTTTTAAATTATTTCACTTTAACATTTACCTCATTAAAATGTGAAATTCATACTTACTGCCACTTTAAGGATATTTAGAACATTCATTACATTTAAATCAGTATTTATAATTAAGATATTTCATCTTTAACTTATAAGTTCACTAAATTTTGACTTAGATTGTATAAAGTTGATGTGTCAGTTAACTGCATCTAACAGCACTAAAATAAATGAATATTGTTTAAGTATTTTCATGTGAAATTCTTCTATTTATGGAATCATTAAGAATAGCCACCATTGTTTCATTTTTTATAAGGAAACTCAAAGCTAAAAACAAATAATTTTATCTAAATAGTAAGAAATCTTTACAAAGCGGATTGAAGGTATACTTATGAGACTACTTGGATTCTTAAAATAACTTAGTTTTTTAAAAAGTCATTTTTATTTTATATTGGTTTACATAGACAATTCATATACATTGTGTTTTATTAATAAAATTGTGTTTCACACACTGCTTTATTCACATTGTGTTTCATACAATCATTACCACTCATGAATTTGCTACCGATGTTTTGTCAGCAAATTGTGCTCCTCACTAATGTCACTATGGGTCTCTTTGTAAATGGTAAATAGTAAATATCAGTAAGTATGTTGTACAAATTACAGATCTATCAGTGTCCTGTAGTTGTTGTTATTGTGTGCCATGAAATCAGAAACAACCCGTAGCTGACCTACCAGATGGTTTTCAGAGGCAGTTAATCACT
>NW_006405492.1:0-1753 GCF_000299155.1 Elephantulus edwardii
TGTCTGTCTTAATGTGAATGTTCAGATTTAGAGAAGTATCAGACAGACCAGCAAGTTAAAGGTATATCCCTTATTGTGGAGTTAACTTTAGTGTCAGTGTTGTCCCTGCCTTTCTCACACGCGTCTTTACCCACTTATTTCCCTGCTCCACCATCCACCAGGATACCCATCCACTTCTACCCCGTCCCTTCACATCTATCTCCCTTTGACCAGCCACACATACAAATAATAATATTTTTTTAAAAAACGCAATACTTAAAGAATGATCCAGGAAGCAGCAAAAGAAGATTGAAAGAGTACACAGAGTCACTATACAAAAAAATTGGCTGACACAGAAGAATTTCATAAAACAACATATGGTCACCATAGGCTCTTGATCATCTTTAAGTAGTGATTAAGGAAGAAGTTCAAGCTGCTCTGAAGGAATTGGCAAAAAACAAGGCCCCAGGAACTGAAGGAATACCAATTGACATATTTCAACAAACAGGTGCAGCTTTGGACATGCTCACCAGGTTGTTAACAGAAATCTGGAGAACAACTCCTGGCCAACTGACCAGAAGAGATCTATATTCCCATTCCCAAAAAAGGTGATCTAAGAGAATGTGAAAATTATCAAACAATATCACTAATACCACACACAAGCTAAATCTTGCTGAAGATTATCCAAAACCAGCTGGAACAGTACATTAGCAAAGAACTGCCAGAAACACAAGTGGGGTTTAGAAGAGGTGATGGCACTAGGGACATTATTGCCAATGTCAGATGGATATTGGCTTGAATGTTTACATGCCTCTAGCACAAAGTCAACACCCTTGGTACCAGCAGTCAGAAAAATCAGGAGATGGGTTGCACTAGGAAAATCTTCAGTCAAGGACCTCTCCAAAATATTGAGGAGCAATGATGTCAGTTTGAGGACTAAGGTGCATCTGATTCAGGCTATGGTCTCGTTAACAATCAACTGTGGGCTGGAAGTCTCTTTTTTAATTCGATCAGGACCTGGAGAATGGGCCTTTGTATTTAAAAGTCACTCGGTTAATAGTATTTGGGGAGAACATTGTTCTAAGTGTTATAGCCCTTGTCTTCAGTTTGCTGTAATAAGATAACTTTGGGTTGCTGTGGTACTGAAAGCTGTGCCACTGGTGTGTCGGATGCCGTAATGGTTATCCATGGTGCATAGTGCTTGGTAGAGCTCCCAGATTAAAACAGACTTGGAAGTAGGGTTGTCATCTACTTCTTAAATAAGGGCCTTTGGAAACTCTATGTAAACATTAGAGAAATGATGATAATTATAGAACAGAGTTCAGATCTTTTGTTCATAGGTCGCTATGCATCGTATTCAACTCAATGGCACTTAACAACAAGAAGCAAATCAAGTGGTCATTTAAATGAATGTGTACAGTGGCATTTGCAAAATATTGATATATCCTAAGAAATTCTTTTTTAAACTTTTTTGACAAAGTGGGAGCAAAAAAAGGTTGAAGATTTTACTAAGTTAATATTCAAAGTCTCAAGAAAAGCTCCACATTTACAATTAAGAGTAAAGGAAAATTTTCAGGTAATCAATGAATTGGAAATTACTCTTTATTATAACCTAGTCCAAGAACTCAGAAAATACCTTCTGAACACCACATTATTGATTCATTTCTGTACTTAAGATCTAAAAAATTTGGGCTCAAATTCTGATTTAACCACTTAATGTTTTATTTTAAGTAAACCCTCTAGGTTTTCTCAGCTAGTTTACTCACTAAAAAAT
>NW_006405493.1:0-1751 GCF_000299155.1 Elephantulus edwardii
TTGCATAGTCAATGAAGCACAGATAGACATTCTTCTGGTATTCTCTGCTTTCTGCCAAGATCCATCTAACGTTAGCTATAATATCCCTAGTACCATGACCTCTTCTAAATCCAGCCTGGACATCTGGCAGTTCTCTATGAGCATATTGTTCCAAACGAATTGCTATTGTGACAGATATTCTTCCCAGTTTGAAGCATATCTAAATCATCAAAATGAGAAAAGGAACCTTCATATTTCCAGAGCTTCTTGTGTGCCTTTTGATTACAGAGAGAGAGAGAGAAGAAACAAACAACAATCCTAAATGGAAGTTACAGTTTCCTATAACTATTGTTGTTGTTAGGTACTGTCAAGTTGAATATATCTTATAGCAACCCTATGGGTAAAAGATCTAAACCCTGTTCTATCATGAGGGATCCTCACACTCTCTGACACACAAGAACTCATTACAGCAGTCACGGTTATCAGTCGGGAAACAAAGGCACATGGGTTATCAGTTGAGCTTATTTGTTCTGCCTTTCTGCTAGCTATTCTTGAAATACTGTTGCCCTGGATACCTGGGTGTGGGGCTTTAAAAATTAACTTAGCTGAGAACTATAGAAACTTAAGTTTAATTCAGCTGAGAACTATAGGGACTATATTAATTTCAATCTTTTCAGGTTGAGTAGTGTACTCAGAGGAAGTAAATCCATCAAGACAAAGAAGATTAGCAATTAGTAGACAAAGGGAGCAGTGGGTAGATTTTCCTTATATGTTGTTTTCTTTCTTGTAATACTTGAGAGGTTAATGAATTGATAACCATAAAAATCAAAAGAAGTATAAGATATGAGCAAAAGAGATAATAATGAAAGACTTATGCAATATAATTTAGGAGAAAGCTAAGACAGGCTAGGTTTAGTGGAACAAGACTTCCTGTTGGAAGAAACTTGGAGTGGAGTCAAAGGCAGTTTAAATCAGAACTTGTTCTCGTAAGTGATGCCTGGTATTTTAGAAACCTCCTCGCCAAACAGAAGTCATACCTATTAATTTTCCTTTTTATTATTCATGAAAATATAGATCAGGATTCTCATTCTGTCTGAGCAGGATCATGAATCTCACCCCTAAGAAAGAAGTGTGGAGTTTAATGACTCAATGTAAGCAGGAGATTTGTACGTGAGACAGAATGATACTGAGGCCAGAAGGAACAACAGTGTAAAGAGGCAGAAACAGCTGACTCAGAGGTGGTGGAGAAGTGTGGGAGGAGAGGCCATAATTGGCAGGACTGAAAGGTTGTGTACTGACTTGACTGAAAAATTAGAGCCTATTGTTGTTGTTGTGTTTCATATAATCAATCATAGTTATTGTGTTTTATAAATTCAATCACCACTGATCTATGCCTATATGTCTATATCTCTGTCTTTTTCAGTTCCCCGTTAGATCTTTCCCATTTTTCGCCACTCCGAAGCGCTCATCAGACTTTGCTCTTCTTTTGATTCCTCCTTCTCCACCTCATTGTATTTTCCAAACCCGTGTCCCTTTCATTCCTCTTTTGGATTTTGTACTTTTTATAGACTATTCCACCAGGACTCTCTACATAGCAGATTAGACAACAGAAAGACTTCATGTAAATTATGACTGAAAGGACTGAATATAAAATATATATATATATATTCATTTCTTGTTGTTGTTATATGCCATCAAACCACTTGCGACTCATAGCGACACTATGTATAAGAGCCCTAAACACCGTTCTATCCTGTGCCAACCTCACAGCC
>NW_006405494.1:0-1736 GCF_000299155.1 Elephantulus edwardii
TTTCATTTTGTATGTGTGTATGTGTGTGTGCGCGTGTACCGTCAAATCAGATCTGACTGGTCCAGGCGGAGATTGTTCCTCCTTTTCCAGCAGAGCATCTGGTGGATTTGAACCGTTCACCTCTGAGATTGCAGGGGCAGAAATTTTCCACCCACAGGGTTTGCACTGAGTGCTACATAAAATGGAGTCCTTTTGGCTTCTCAGTTGCTCCAGAGAAAGATGGGCAATGCCCTTGGTTGTCACTGAAAACACCATGGAGGACTCAGCTCTGAGCTGGTACTAACCCAGTAGCCATGAATGAGAACAGGGAAAAATAATGTGTGAAGCGAATGAGAGGTCTGTGGACTGACTCCGTTCTCCGGTAAGTTTATTATAGCTCTTTCAAAGAGGAAGAAAAGCATTCTAAAGAGAGTATGGAAAATGCAAACAGAAAAATCTCTCCTAAAGTTATGAACAATTCTACTTCTCAGGTCCCAGCCGGTGCCTGGTAAATGAATGCAGGGCATCCAGAGACCATGGGCGGGGCTTAATTCAGGAGGATCACACCGTGGTGGAATTCTTGCCTTTGATGCAGGAGGACTCAGGCTCGATTCTCAACCGAGAGACCTCAAGCACAGCGTCACTATCAGCAGAGGCACACGTGCGGCTCTGGTGTGTAGCGCTCTGAGAAAGAAAGGCCTGTGTGCTGTGTGTAATTAGCCAGTGCAAACACTTCAGGCCACAGTGGTCTCCTCTGCAAACGGTCCTGGAGGATGGCTCCAGACTAGGCAGTGCTTCATTTGCCTGAGAGTAAAGTCACCACTAGACACAGTCTAACTCAACAGCCAAGATTTACCAATTGAGCTTGGATTTTAGATAAATTTAACCATGTCAGACACGTTTCTCAGTGCCCGCTAGCTGATGCTGACTCCCAGGGGCCTGTGACAGTACAACGGCCCAAGGTTTCATGTGCTGAAAACCTTGGGGGAGTAGGCTCCTGGTCTATGTTTCCCCCAAAGTCAAAGGCTAGGTGTGAACTGGTACTTCAATGGATAATTGTGCTCTTCTCAACACCAGGATTCTTAGTTAAGACGTACTCTGTCTGAACATTAAACTTGACACACTGGTGGGAAGCCAAATTTCAAACTGAATATCCCCTAAGAAACCAAAGCTCTTATCAGGATATGAGGGAGGTGCAGATACAAGCTGGAATTCTCTCGAGGCACCAAGGTAAACACAGGGTTTAAGTACCAAGGGCGACCTTAGGCGTGTTCACAATTCTTGGATTCTATTTGCTAACCCCTCCCACCTGAGTCAAGCATAAGGTTTTCACTAGAAAGAGCTTAGCTTCATTTGCATAGCATTCTGTGTGATTTAATGGGAGTTCCTGGGTATTGGCATTTTGTTGCCAGTGAACACACATAGGAGGTTGTGAATAATTTTCCGAAATATTAAGAGTATTGAATGTAAAGAGTGCTTTATGTAATTGTACTATAGGGGGTATCCCTCCCCCTTTTCTTTTTGGATTGAGTTTTTATAAAATTCTTTAACCTCTTTCTACTATGCCTTGACTTTGAGGGCTTTAAGGGATACCTGTGGTGTGTTCAATGCTTCGTACTTTACAAAACTCAGCAAAAGAAGAACTGGCAGAAGTGGGCCCTTCATCAGTTTTTATGGCTTGTGGAAGGCCCGTGACTGCAAAATATTGAAGGCAAATGACATCAGGGTTTGTTTGGTTTTTTGTTTTTTTTTTTTTT
>NW_006405495.1:0-1749 GCF_000299155.1 Elephantulus edwardii
CATAAGGAAAATAATCAATGTAATTCATCACATTAACAAAGCAAAGAACAAAAACCACATGATCCTATCAATTGATGCAGAAAAGACCTTTGACAAAATCCAACACCCTTTCCTGATTAAAACACTCAACAAAATAGGAATAGAGGGGAATTTCTTCAACATAGTAAAAAGTATTTATGCAAACCTGGGAGCCAACATTGATCTCAATGGAGAGGGGTTAATGGCATTCCCTTTAAGAACAGAAACTAGGAAAGGATGCCCACTATCACTTTTGTTTTTCAATGTTGTATTGAAAGTCCTAGCAATAGCAAGAAGACAAGAGAAGGAATTAAGAGGTATCCCAATTGGCAAAAAGGAGGTAAAATTTTATCTTTATGCAGATGATATGACAGTATACTTAGAAAACCTTAAAGACTCAGCAAAAAAACTATTGTACATAGTTGACCAATTCAGCAAAGTAGCAGGATACAAGATTAACATACAAAAATCAGTTCGATATATCTCTACAGTGACAAAGAGAATACACAGCTGGAAATCAGAAAAAAACAATATTCTTCACAATAGCTAATCACAAAATTAAATACTTGGGAGTAAATCTAACCAGAAACACAAAGGATCTATTCAAAGAAAATTACAAAACATTACAAGAAACAAAAAAGAAACCTAGAGAAGAGGAAGAATATTCCTTGCTCATGGATAGGAAGACTCAATATTGGGAAAACAGCAATACTACAAAAGGCAATTTATACGTTCCATGCAATCTCAATAAAAATACGAATTCCATTCTTCAACGAGATAGAAAAGGCACTCTTCACTTTCATTTGGAATGGAAAGAAGGCCTGAATAAGTAAGGCATCTTTAAAAATAGAAGAAAGGTAGGAGGCATCTCACTCCCTAATTTCAAATCCTACTACACTGCCGTAGAGGTTAAGACAGCATATTACTGGTACAATGACAGACTCATAGATCAATGGAATAGAATTGAGAACCCGGTGGATCATGGACCTAGGACAAAAACCAAGGACTATAAACTTCATTAAATAAAAGTTTGGAAGAACTCTAGAAGTCTTAATCCACAACATAAACAGTCTTCCAAGCATCCTAAGAAATCTACAACCAGGAGAAGATAATATAGATGAATGGGACTTTCTAAGAATCAAATCCCTATGCACATCCAAAAACTTCTCCAACAGGGTAAAAAGTATTTGGTAATGACATGTCCAATAATGGACTTTTATCTAGAATTTATAAACTACTTGAGCACAACAGTATTATGATAAATAATCCAATTGAAAAATGGACACAGGATATGAACAGACACTTCACCAAAGAAGACATTCAGATGGCCAACAAACACATGAAGAAATGCTCAAAATCTCTAACTCTAAAACAGACGCAAATCAAAACAACTAGAGATATCATCTTAAGAATAGTAAATTTGGAGTGATCCAAGATGGCAGCGGAGGCAGAGACAACGTGGTGAGCTGCGGGAGCAGCGGACCACTTGGAAAAGGGCCATTATAACCCTCTGAGGACTTCTGTTTATTAATAATTGAACAGTTAAACAGCTGATGACTGGTCTTCAGTGAGGACTGAGGCTCAACAACAGGAATTCAAGGACTTCCAAGGAAGAATGGGTGAGTGCCGCAGCTCCCAACCCCCTCCCACAGAGCCTGCACTCACCGCAGCCGCAGCTCCATGAAGCTCCCACAGCTGGAAACTATGGAATCCCTCGCCCAGGATGGAGGG
>NW_006405496.1:0-1748 GCF_000299155.1 Elephantulus edwardii
TGACAGGATAATATCTATACGCATACAAGGAAGTCCAGTGAATAACACTATCATTCAAATATATGCACCAACAACCAGAGCCAAGGAAGAGGAGAGAAAAACTGTCAGACTAGTACTCACAAAATACTGGGAAATACGATGAAAAGAGGGAAAAGTCGAGGTTGTGATGGTGGAAAGTAGGATTTGCAGACCACCATGGAGGCTGGGTCTAGAGTCATGACTGATGCCATCCTCCTATGGGAGAGGCAGTGTAGTCCAAAGGAAAAGAGAATGGAATCCAAGCTGGCTGCACTGAGATCCACCCTGACTTAGAACTTAGGAGGAATAACTTAGGAGTTATTAAATGCAGTGTACCCATTAGAGCTCCAAGAATTGAATACAAAGATGTTTTTGTTATACTTCTGCTAGCTTTCCCACACCTTAGTTCCCAAGTGTGTTCTTAATGATTTCCCATTCTGAGAACTTCAGAGTGAACTTGTGTCTATAAAGAAATAGAATCATCATCTAAGATTTCCTACCCTTTCAGACTCCTCCCACTGGGTGAGCCATGCCCTAACCTCCTGAGACCATTTTCCCATAGGTTTCCAGCATAAGGTTCCAGTAATGCTCCTTCTCAGTAGAATCCAGGTGTCTCCACTGCTCCTGGAAAAAAAATACAATGTCATGACCTTTAACATGGCTCTAAAGGAAGGCACTTGATGCTGCCTAGAGGAAAAGTAAGAAGGAATGAATGTGTCAAAGGTGCCTAAATATCAGAAGATCTGAGAAACCCTGGGAGGGAGATTAATGAAGGAAGAGACTGACAATAAAACTACAATCCCTAATGTAGTATTTCTTGTCCTGAGTACAAAATACTAAAGATTTAACTTCTATGTGTATGTTTTAAGTTGTATGACTCTACCGATACATTCTTTCTGTTGAGGTTTTCAATCTCCCCACATTCATTTTTTCAATCTCCAAATCACTTACTTTAAGAGCCTGACATTCCCACTACTGAAATGAAATCTAGAGATTCCAAGGTATAAAGAAACGAAAAAGCAATATTTTTACAGTGCCAATTTGCAAAACAGAGGGAATCATCAACATTGAAGTTGACTGTGCTTCAGTCCAATCCAGAGACAAGACTGGTGTCTTCAGAGAAAGGGCAACATAGCCCTGTAATCTCTTAAGCATTCCAAGCTTGTTGTTGTTGCCTGGGCTTCTGGTAGTTCTCTGTTGATGTGCTGTTCCAGTCGTTTTTGGATAATTTTCAGTAAAATCTTGCTTGCATGTGAAATCAGTGAAATTGTTCTGTAGTTTCCACATTTGGTTGGGTGGCCTTTCTTTGGGATAGGAACAAATATCGATCTCTTCCAGTCAGTTGGCCAAGTGGTCGTTCTCCAGATTTCTTGGCACAACTCAGGATTGGTGGTGGTGGTATTCCAAGCTTAGGGTGTAATAACCATTCAATGGATGAATTGTAATGAATAAGGTAGCCTCATATGTCATCTAAAGGAAAGTTTTCTGGTGGCTTATTGCTGAGGAATTGTACTGCCAACCCAAAGGTCACCAGTTCAAATTTACTAGCTGTTCTGTAGGAGACAGGTGGGTGATCTCTTCCCATCTGATTTACTGATTTTGAAAATCTACTAGAAGGTCAACTATGAGTCAGTTCATAACAACAATGAATGGAAGTAGAGGGAGCTCTGGTGTCCCACTCTATAGGAAACTGTGCAATGAAGCCAGACATGGTGCCTCTGTGGTGCTTC
>NW_006405497.1:0-1749 GCF_000299155.1 Elephantulus edwardii
TGTGTGTGTGTGTGTGTGTGTATATATATATATATATAATTTCAAATTTCAACTCATTGACTTGGAATTTATATGTATTTGATCCTCCAGTGGGTTTTCAAAACATTTAGGAGGAGACTGCCCATATTTCTCCTTTGGATAATGGAGAAGCTGATCAGATGAGACTCTGAGTATTGCATTAGAGCACCGAGAAGCCAAAGCTAAAAGAAGAAACCAAGAAATCAAAGAGCTGAACAGAAAATTTCAAAAGGCAGCTCAGGACAACAAAGCAAGAGACTATAATGAAATGTGCAGAGGGCTGAAGTCAGAAAATCAAAAGGGCCAAACTCACTCAGCGTTTCTTAAGCTGAAGGAATTGAAAAACTATTTCAAGACACGGGTGGCAATACTTAAGGATACTTATGGTAGAATGTTAAATGATCCAGGAAGTATCAAAAGAAGATGGAAGGAGTACACAGAGTCACTGTATCAGAAGGAATTGGCTGACACAGAAGAATTTAATGAAATAACATATGAGCAGGAGTCTGTAGTGATGAAGGAGGAAGTTCAAGTTGCTCTGAAGGAATTGGCAAAAAACAAGGCTCCAGGAGTTTATAGCATACCAACTGACTTATTTCAACAAACAGAGGCTGCCTGGGATGTGCTCACTAATTGTGCCAAGAAATCTGGAGGACAGCCAGCTGGCCAACTGACTGGAAAAGATCGATATCTGGGAAAGATCACCATTCCAAAGAAAGGTGACCTAACAGAGTCCAGAAATTACTGAACACTGTCATTAATATCACATGTTAGCAAGATTCTGCTGAAAATTATCCAAAAACGACTGCAGCAATATGTCAACAGAGAACTGCCAGATGTGCAGGCTGGATTTAGAAGAGGTCGCAGTACTAGGGATATTATAGCTAATGTTATATGGATCTTGTCAGAAAGCAGAGAATACCAGAAGAATGTCTATCTGTGCTTCATTGGCTATGCAAAGGCTTTTGACGGTGTGAATTACAAGAAGCTGTGGCTGACTTTGAGAAGAATAGGAATCCCAGAACATTTGATCGTGCTAATGTGAAGCCTATACTTGGACCAAGAGGCAGTCCTCAGAACAGAGCAGGAAGACACTGGATGGTTCAAAATCAAGAAAGGGGTCTGTCAGGGATGTAGTTTGTCTCCATACCTTTTCAATCTGTATGCAGAATAGATCATCAGTGATGCTGGGCTGTATAAGGAGGAATGTGGCATCAGGATTGGTGGAAGAATCATCAACAGCCTATGTTATGCAGATGACGCAACCCTGCTTGCTGAAACTGAAGAGGACCAGAAGCACTTGCTGCAGAAGGTCAAGGACTGCAGTTTTCAATATGGATTGAAACTCAATATCAATAAAACAAAGATTTTCACCACTGGGCCAATTGGCAGCATCAGTATGGATGGAGAAGAGATTGAGCGAGTTAACGGTTTTAGTTTGCCTGGCTCCACAGTCAACACTCTTGGTAACAGCAGTCAGGAAATCAGGAGATGAATTACATTGGGAAAGTCAGCTGTGAGGGACCTCTCAAGAATACTAAAGTGCAACGACATCAGGCTGGAGACTAAAGTGTGCCTGATCGAGGCTATAGTCTTTGCAATTACGTGCTATGCATCGGAGAGTTGGACAGTGAATAGTGATGATAGAAAGAGAATTGATGCCTTTGAGCTGTGGTGCTGGAGAAGAGTGTTGAATATACCATGGACTGCTAGGAGAACAAACAGGCTTGC
>NW_006405498.1:0-1749 GCF_000299155.1 Elephantulus edwardii
TTCCATCTCGTGTCTGCCTCCAAGAACTTCATAGTTTAAAACAACGGTTTTGCATTTTGGAAAGTGAATTCTGCAAACTTCAAGAAGCACTGAAGGTTGGTATTGTCAAATAAAAAACCAAATTCAAACTTAGTCAGGAGAACATTTACTTGAAAAGAATTTTGTAATTGGAGGAGGGAAACAACTACACTAGAGAAAAGTGATAAACATCTTAAAAGATAGGTAGAAAAGACTTTTGTGTTGTGATTTTGTTGTTGTCATTATTATTGTTGATAGCTACCTACTTATGATGTAACTAGTGGTAAGGAGTTTTGCTGCCAATTTAAAGGCAGGCAATTTGAACCCACCAGTTGTGGGTTCCTATGAGTCATTTCCAATTTAAGGACAACTGAGTTTAGTAGAGTCAATACAAAATTATTGTAACATGGTTTGAAACAGAAAAAAAAAATTATAAACAAAGTAGATGTTAAACAATACATAATTAACTAAATAAATTCTGATCTTTTTACACAGTAAAATATGTTTAAAAGAGTGGCATTTCTATATATACTACTAAGTCTCAAGGATACATTACTTGAAGAAGCAGTATGTGACTAGTAGTAATAGGAGAGAGAGAGAGAGGAAGCGCTGAGAATTGTGTGGCCAATCCAATGGCAGATGTTTCTGCTCTACAGGAGAATGATGGGCAATCTCTTCCCATGTAATTACAGCCTCTGAAAACTCACCAGAGGGTCAGTTATGAGTCAGTGCTAACTTGATGATACACAACAGTAACAACATATGTAGATACAGGCAGCTCTGGTGGCATAGTCTGTAAAGTATGGAGTTCTGCTGACCTAACTATACTGCTCTGGCAGTTTGAATCCACCAGCATTCCTGGAAATTCCGTTAGAAATTTCTTTTCTGTGCTATAGTGATATATGAGTCAGAATTTTTTTAAACTTTTTTTATTATTAATTTTAATGAACATTTACTGAGACTATGGATTTCCATTCGTTGTTGCATATATGAGTCAGAATTGATGTAACAACACATAATATTCCTGGCCAGCATTTATGGTCTGTGCTTACTACACACTTTTGCTCATATTGAAGTTTTGTTTTGTTCTGTTTTGAAGGCTTGTATACGAGTGTTTAATATCTCTTTCCTCACCAGACAGTACGCTCCATGAGGTGACAGTCCTAAGATTGTTCCCTCAGTGCATGTGGCACCATAGCACATACTTAACAAATGAATGAATGACTGTGATTAAGTGGATGGACTTGTGATCAGTAAATGAAAAAAATAAGGTGAAATATTCTGAGAAAGCATTCAGTACATGATTACTATTATTTTGATTAGAGGCCTTGGATGGCTCAAAAGGTTAGAACACTCAGCTTCTAACTGAAAGTCTAAGGGTTCAAATCCACCCTAAGGAGCCTTGGAAGAAAGGCCTGGTGATGTACTTCTGTAAAACTCAGCCACCAAACACCATGTGGGGAACAGTGCTAATGCAAAACTCATAGGGTCCTGTGGAGTGGAGTTAACTCTTCATCAACAGCTTTTTTGGTTCACTGCTCAGCTGCAAGTACCAAAGTAGCTCCTCACTCATTTGTCAAATGTAATGTCTCCTTCCAGAGCATCTCGGAAAATCCTTGCCCAAGCTGTGGTCGCTTACATCACTTGAGTGGTAACCTTAAAAATGTGCCCATCTGTGCACTAACCAACCCTGGAGAAGCCCCAGCTGTACTGCCTCCCCCTCTGTCCCCA
>NW_006405499.1:0-1749 GCF_000299155.1 Elephantulus edwardii
TCTTCTTCTTCTTCTTCTTCTTCTTCTTCTTCTCTTTTTCTTATTTTTAACATTTTTCCTTTTTATTCTTAACTATGTTTTATATTCTTCTTTTCTTACTCTTAACCTTTTCTTCTTATTATTTTTAACTATGTTTTATATTTCTGAGTTTTAATATTTTTCTTATCAATAATAACAAAGATAGGTGAATTCCAAAGGAAAGTGGTAGGTTCTAGATGAGCTTCATATGACCGTTCTTCTATTAATAAGTGCAAGACTTTAGAATTAAGGGGCCACTGTTCAGTCCACACAGGAGTTTGAGTTAACTAGACAAAAGATAAGGTTTTAGGTTGCTGAACCGTGACTGTTAGTTTGTAATTAATATTTAGCATGATACTTTTTACAGCATCTGGCAAAGCAGGGATAGACAAAGCTCCAAATTGTTTTAATAAATCTCTTCCCCATAAATTAGCACTAATGTTTGGCACATAAAATTGCATCTGAGCCTTTTGTCCATCAGGTCCTGTACAATCAGAAATATTCTTAGTAGACTGCCAATCATCAGAAAAGGTTCCTAATCCAGAAAGAGTTATGTTAATTTTTTGCAATGGCCAGTCAAGAGGCCAATTATTTTTACTAATAATAGAAACATCAGCTCTGGTATCTACAAGTCTGGTAAAAGAAACCTGATTAATCAAGAGAGTAAGAGAGGGCCTTTGATCACTAATGATGGTTTCCCAAAACAAATCTTTTCCAGTACTTCCAAATCCTCCTACTCTTGATCTGTTAATAGTAGGAAATGCATGATAAGGAAGAAGCAAAAGTTGAGCAATTCTTTGCTCAGCTTGTAGACACATAACTTGTTTTACGGAAGCAAGAAGAATAATTTCATCAGTGAAATCCATAATGTATAATTCCAATATGAACCTGGAAACCTTGACTAGTAAGACTACTGAGTCCAATAACCATTCCCATAGTTCTTTGAGGTAAAGGGCCAGTTCTTAATGTATATCCTCCTCCTGAGGGGGATAAGGTATAAGGTTGAGAAACAAATAAAGCAGCAGTGGCACTGCCTTTTGTAGCTGCTTTTACCTCTGACACCCTCAGTTTTGCTTGGGACTCTCCTGTTGATGATGGAAAAGACCATTGCTGACTGGATATTGCTGAATTGGCTTGGTATTGTTTATGGGGCCCCAAGGCCATCGGCCCTGAAACAAGTTTCCTGATTCAGTTACTGGAGATGACAGAGGAACACCATCCTTGGTCGTGGTAGAATGACATCAATTTTTCCAATAATATCCTTTCCCACATTTTCTACATAAATTAGGGGGTCGAGAATTTAGAGAGTCTTTAGATCTACAATCTTTCTTTCAATGTCCTCTCCTCCCACATTTCTAACAAGCCCCATTACCTTTTACCTGACAAACAGATCCTGCAAAAAGCTGTGAATTATAGGCAGGAGTTCCCACACCAGAACAAGCTCTAATATATTAATTAATGGAATCCCCTTTACTCTTCGGTGGTTGGAGAACTCTTTGACATTCTACATTAGCATGTTCTTTTTTTATTATTAAATTTTATTAGTTTCAATGAACATTCACAGGGATTCTCGGCTTTCACTCCTTCATTGCCGCACCCTTCTCTCCACCCTCCTCCCCAGTTTGTTCTTCTTCCCTGCCATCCGAATGTCTGTTTTAATTGTCCAATTGCCACAGTGCTTGTCAAAGTCAGTTCTGATTAATCTCCTTTGTCGGTGTGTCCTTTGCCATT
>NW_006405500.1:0-1749 GCF_000299155.1 Elephantulus edwardii
GGTGCGGTTGGCGCAGGATAGAGCAGGGTTTAGAGCTGTTGTGCATAGGGTCGCTATGAGTCGGAAACGACTCGATGGCACATAACAACAACAACAACAGGTCCTTCTAGCAATTAACCTATAATGCTGTCCTTCAGTAAGAAAGACACGTAATAACACAAGCTAGGATTAAAACTGGTTAATGAAGTAAGCAGGAGCTCCTGGCCTAAGCCATAAGGCATTTGCACTGCTCACGCAAAAGTTACGCCTCTCTGGTGGTTCGAATCTCCACAGAGGAAAGATGGGCGATCTCCCAGGTGATCTACAGACTGGGAAACCCAGTGGAGGGTTACTTGTGAGTTGGTTCTGACTCAACGGCAATGAGTTTCTCCAGAGAAATGAGGAACCCTGGTGGTATTTAGGTTCATTGTTAGGCTGCTAACTCAGAGGTTAGCAGTTCAAACCCACCAGTGACTTTTCAGGAGAAAGAAGCAGCAGTCTTTTTCTGTTGAAGGGTTCGAGCACCTGGAGTCCTCTTGAGCTGCTGTACTTTCTCCTCCAGAGTGGCTGAGATGGAAGGTTGGGGCTTATGATCTAACAGTTCACCAATCTACAAATTAAAATGGTCTTCACTCATTCTCACTAGACAAGAGGCAGACAAAGACACAGTTTCTCCTCAAGTTTCAAAGACACACTTGGTGGTGAATTAATAACTTTTTCATTTCAGAGGCACATAAAATAAATCCTTTAACTTCTGTATCTGCAAAATGAATTTCTGTGTTTCTAAAACAAGGTTGTGATTAAAGTCTCTGAGCAATTCTAATTATGAAGTTATTACACTTCATTTTACTTAATTGTGACTACTTTTGCTGTTATATGTTCTATACTTAATATTAGGAGCCCTGACAGTATTGTAGCTAAGGCACTCTGATGCTAACAAGGTCAGGGGTTTAAATCTACCAGACACTCCAAGGAACAAAAATGAGGTCACCTGAACCCCACAAAAATGTATAGCCTTGGTGCTTGCTTTTCCAGCACATATACTAAAATTGGAATGATACAGAGAAGATTAGCATGGCCCTTGCTCAAGGATGACATGCAAATTCATGAAGTATTCCATATTAAAATAAAAAAAATGTACACTCTTAGACATTGTGGTTCCATGGAAGTGCCACCAGTCAAAACATCAAACAACATACTGTCATGGACAAACCTGCCATGGACCCCTTTAAAGTGCTAAAGAGCAAGGATGTCAGTGTAAAGACTAAGGTGAGCCTGGTTCAAGCCATGCTATTTTCAGTCACCTCATATGCCTGTGAAAGTACAATAAATAGGGAAGACCTGAGAATTAATGCCTTTGGATTGTAATGTTTACAAAGAATGTTGATGATATCATGGACAACCAAAAGAAGAAATAAGTCTGCCTTGGAAGGAGGACAGCCAGGATGAGACTTCATCTCACATACTTTGGGTGCATTTTCAGAGGAGCCAGTGTCTGGAGAAAAGCATCATATATGATGAAGTAGAGGGTCAGTGAAAAAGAGGACAACTTTCAATGACATGGATTGACACAGTGGCTGAAATAATGAGATTATACACAGCAGAGATTGTGAAGATGGCACAAAGCCAGCAGGGATTCATTCTGATGTGCACTGGGTCACAGTGAGTCAACATTGACTCAATGGCAGTTGGTAAGGCAGGTAAATATACTCAATACTAACTATATCCTAAAAGAGGTTGTGGTTGTTGTTGTTGTTGTTGTTGTTGTTG
>NW_006405501.1:0-1747 GCF_000299155.1 Elephantulus edwardii
AATGAACTTATAAAACATTACGCAACACTGGGACCCTGAGCACATCATGCTGAATAAAATATCTCAATTAGAGAAGGACAAATACTGTCTAGCATCAGTGCTAAAAAGCTGGTCTGACATAGGGGATTAGGAAGAGATTAGGATAAATGTGGCTAGATAATGACCATTGGATTGTAATAAAGAAAAGAAAAAAACTGCCTAAAATGAATATATGATTAGGCATTGTATGTGTAACAACAGCTCTGAATAAGATATATATCATTGCAGAGAGGACTGGGTAGGGGTAGCTAGATAATCATGTAACAATGATTAAATATTAAAAAAAAGTGAACTGGGGGAGGAAGAAGGGAGGGCAAGGGGGTAAAATGTACAATGAATGAATGAAAATCGAACTTTTCTGTATGTGTTCATTAAAATAAATGAAAATAAATTAAAAAATTTTTTATTGTATTATTTTTACGTGTACTGTCAAATCAGATCTGACTGGTACAGGAGAAGATTGCCCCCTCCTTCTCCAGCAGAGCATCTGGTGGATTTGAACTGCATACCTCTGGAATTGCAGTGCAGCATCTTGCCACTAGGCCACCAGAGCTCCCTCAGAGTCTCTTCTGACATCCATTTTGGTCTTCTCTTCCTCTTCTGTCTTTGCAAAAGTCCAGGCTGGGTTTAGAAGGGGTTGTGGTATTAGGGATATTGTAGCTAATTTTAGATGGATCTTAGCTGAAAGCAGGGAATACCAGAGGAATGTATATCTATGTTTCATTGACTATGCAAAGGCATTTTACTATGTGGATCATAACAAACTGTGCTGACTCTGAGAAGAATGGCAATACCAGAACACTTGATCGTGTTAATGAGAAACCTATAGTTGGACCAAGAGGCAGTCGTCAGAACAAAGCAAGGAAACACTGCATGGTTCAAAATTGGGAAGGACGTACTCCAGGGATGTGTCCTGTCTCCATACATTTTCAACTTGTATGCAGAACAGATCATCCGGGAGGCTGGGCTCTGTGAGGAGAAATGTGGGGTCAAGAATGGTGGAAGATCTATAAACAATCTGCGTTATGTAGATGACACCACCCTGCTTGCTGAAACTGAGGAGGACATGAAGACTTTAGAGAGGGAAGGGAGGGGCATTCCATTGTGGTTTAGCCAGGTGAGGGAGGCTATTCACTCCATTTATTGACATGTTGATAGTCTTTAATCCTTCATTCTCCTCCTTTTACCTTGGTCTGGGCCTGACAGGCAGTCCCCGGGAAGAGTTCATATTCAGTACTCTTCTTTAATATCACAACTCCTTAGCACTTTGGAGAGGTCCTTGACTACAGATTTTCCCAATGCAAACTTACCAAGGGTGTTGTTGATTGTGGATCCAAGCAAGATCAATCGTTGACAAGTTCACTCTTTTCTCCATTTATTATAATGTAGCCTTAAGCCCAGTGGTGAGGATTTTTGTTTTCTTCATGTTGAGATGCAATCTATGTTGAAAGTTGAAATCCTTGATCTTCTGCAGCAATGTTTATGCTAAAGATGAAAAATTAAGAAAGAAAGGTGTTACATTCATAGCCAAAAATATTATTTCAAAATTTACCCTAAAGTACAATCTGGTGATAGGATACTATTCATATCCATACAAAGAAGATCTGTTAATACAATTACTATTCAAATATATACATACGTGGAAAGAACCGCTGGAGAAGCTCAATATCAGCTGTGAAAACTAGGCCAGGAGCTGATTGTGGAACAG
>NW_006405502.1:0-1746 GCF_000299155.1 Elephantulus edwardii
GTGTCAGAGGCAGTGCGGTTGGCGCAGGATAGAGCAGGGTTTAGGGATGTTGTGCGTAGGGTCGCTATGAGTCACAAATGACCCGACGGCACATAACAACAACAAACAACAAACAATTCTCATATTGATTGATAAAGACTATTTCTATATTAAACATATTAGTCAGTTGTACCTCCAGGTTTTTTGAACATTTCTGCCTGTCATTTGCTTTAATTATGTATATGGTCATTTTCAAACCTTTCTCCACCTCTATAGTGTTGCCTGGTCCAAGCCCTGTGGTGAGAACTTTTGTTTTCTTGATGTTGACATGTAATCCATGCCAAAGGCTGTAGTCTTTGATCTCCTACAGCAGGCTTTTCATAGTTTCCTCGCTTTCAGCGAGCAAAGTTGTGTCATCAGCATAACACAAGTTGTTGATCAGTCTTCCTCCAATCCTGATGCCGCACTCCTCTTCACAGAGTCCAGCTTTGCGTATGATTTGCTTAACATACAGATTGAATAGGTATCAAGAAAGGATAAACCCTGAAACACACCCTTCCTGATCTTAAAACATGATTACTCCCTTGCTTTGTTCAGACAACAACTTCTTGGTCTATGTACAGATTCCATATGAGCACAATTAAATGTTCTGGGATTCCCATTCTTCTCAATGTAAGCCATAATTTCTAATCCATGCAGTCAAAGCCTTTGCATAGCAAATAAAACACAAATATACATTCTTCTGGTATTCTCTTCTTTTAGCTAGGAAATTATTATAGATGGATTAAAAAATTGAAGCTGTCAATGATTGCATCTTGCTTGAATCGGCAATCAACACCCTTGGTATCAGCAGTCCAGAAATCAGAAAACGTATTGCATTGGACAAGTCTGCTTTCAGAAAGCTCTCCAAAATACTGAAGTGCGATGGTGTCAGTTTGAAGACTAAGATGAACCTGATTTAGGCCATGGTCTTCTCAATCACTTGCTACACATCAGAGAACTAGACAATGAATAAGGATGATAAAAGAAGAATTGGTGCATTTGAATTATGGTGGTGGGAAGGAGTATTGCATATGCCATGGATTGCCAAAAGGACAGATATGCACTGGAAAGGGTGCTGCCAGAGTGCTCCTTAGAGACAAGGATGATGAACTGTCGTCTTTCAGAACTTGGACATGTAGCTCGATGAGGCTGTTCCCTGGAAAGGGACATCATACTTGGAAAGATGGAGGGTCACTGACAGAAGGGAAGACCTCCCACAAGATGGATTGACACTGTGACTTCAGCAGTGAGCTCTAGTGTCTCAGAGATGATGAGGATGGCACAGGGTAGGGCAGACTTCAGGTTGGCTGTTCATAGGGTCGCTATGAGTCATACTCGACTCAACAGCACCTAACTAGCAACAACATGCTGGTTTCTGCCATGACCAAGTCTTTGCTCTTGGAAATTATTTAGAGAGACTTTATAACTCCAAATTTCTTTTTACGATTTATTATTTGTTTAAAATTACACAGCAAAAATCAAGTGATTGGGTCTATTCTTCTAGAATCAATCTTCCTGAGTTCAAATTTTGATTATGACATTTGTTTTATACAACCTTGAGAGATGTATTTAATCTCTATGTGCCTAAGTTTCCTCAACTATTACATGGTGATAATGACAGCATTTATACCTCATAAAGCTCTTAGAAGAAAGCTCTTTTGGCCTATTGGTACAGAGCTGTACTGCAATCCCAAAGGTACACAGTTCAAATCCACCAGCTGCTCC
>NW_006405503.1:0-1666 GCF_000299155.1 Elephantulus edwardii
GAAGCTTCAGAATCCTTGACTCCAAGGAGCATTCCAGCTTCACCCTCTCCAGGACAAACCTGTTTGTTCTCCTAGCAGTTCATGGTATATTCAATACTCTTCTCCAGCACCACAGCTCAAAGGCATCAATTTTCTTTCAATCATCCCTATTCACTATCCAACTGTCTGATGCATAGCACGTAATTGCGAAGACTATAGCCCGGATCAGGCACACCTTAGTCTGCAGCCTCATGTAATTGCTTTTCATTCCTTGTAGTATAGATTATATGGTGGTTCAATTGAAGGTGGCTAATAGAAGTTCATTTCAGTTCACTAATACCAAATACTTGGGTATTAATCTTTATCCAATTATTTATTTTTTATATTTTTCCCTTAGATTCACGATTTATGTATTGCATTTTGCAATTACTAATGGATGGTTGCAATTATTCTTCTTTTTAATCATGCTGTGTCAGCAAATGAAGATGCCAAGTGTTTTACTTCATATAAGTGATTAAGATAGACTGTATCTTAGGAGGAAATACTTCTTTGGTTTTATTTTGAATGCCTTCCAGCCTGAAGGATTCATCTGCTGGCACTAAATCCGATAATATGCTTCTGCTAGTTGTCAATTTTTTCTGATCATTTTTTTTAATGACTAGTGATCATACAATCTCAACCCTGTTATTCTAATTCAATCTACATTGTTAAGTGTCATCAAGTTAAAAACAACTCATAATAACCCTATGAAAAACTTATCTGTATTCTTTCCTCTCCTGGACCATTCTAATCATCCCTGATACATTTGAGCATATTGATGAAGATACTGTATCAATTCATCTCTTCCAAAACGGTCATCCTCTCTTTCACAGATCCTCCAACTTTTCAAGCATGATGTCCTTGTCCAAGGAGCAGCCTCTCCTAACAATGTGTCCATAATACGTGAGATAAAGCTTGACCATCCTTGCCGTCAAGGAACACTCTGATTGAACCCTTTCCAAGACATATCTGCTTGTTCTTTCATTACTCCATAGGATATTAACCACTCTTTTTCATCACCACAACTCAAAAGCATCAATTCTTTGGTTATTTTTATTCATTGTCCAGCTCTCGAATGCATAGTAGGTGACTAAAAAGACTATGGCTTGAATTGGCAGAAATTTACCTTTTAAACTGGCATCATTGTTCTGTACTACTTTAGAAAGATCCCTAGTAGTAGGCTTTCTCAATATTACAATTCTCCTGATCTCTTGACAGCTGATACCAAGAATGTTGACTGTGTATCCAGAAAGATGAAACTGCTAACAATGTCAACCTTTTATCCATCTATCAAGAATGTCATCTATAGGCCTAGTGGTGAGAATTACTGTTATCTTTATGTTTAGGTGTAATCCATATTGAAGACTGCATCCTTTGATTCTCTGGAGTAAGTGTCTCAGGTCCTCCTCACTTTCAGCAAGCGAGATTAGCTCATCTGTATAATGCATAATGTTGACGAGTCTTCCTCCAATTCTGATGCTGCACTCTTCCTCATGACGTCCAGCTTCTCAAATCATTTATTCCCCATACATATTAAATAGGAACAGAAGAAGGATACAGCCCTGACCTATACCTTTCCTGATTTTAAGCCATGCAGGGTTCCCTTGTCTATTCAGAAAATAGGTTTTTGTGTTTTTTTTTCTTTTCA
>NW_006405504.1:0-1745 GCF_000299155.1 Elephantulus edwardii
TTATTAATTTTAATGAACATTTACAGAGATTTTGGGTTTTCATTCATTCATTGTTACACTATTTTCTCTACCCTCCTCCCCAGTT
Organism: Elephantulus edwardii; assembly: GCF_000299155.1. NCBI lineage: Eukaryota > Metazoa > Chordata > Mammalia > Macroscelidea > Macroscelididae > Elephantulus > Elephantulus edwardii. Next base: position 86 of record NW_006405504.1, read on the forward strand.
CGTTCTTCTTATCCCCCCTGAAAGTCTGTTTTAATTGTCCAGTTGCCACAGTGCTTATCTAAGTATTATTATTAATTTCAATGAACATTTACAGAGATTTTGGGTTTTCATTCATTCATTGTTGCACTATTTTCTCTACCCTCCTCCCCAGTTCGTTCTTCTTCTTCCCCCCCCCTTGAAAGTCTGTTTTAATTGTCCAATTGCCACAGTGCTTGTCAAAGTATTATTATTAATTTCAATGAACATTTACAGAGATTTTGGATTTTCATTCATTCATTGTTGCACTTTTCTCCCCGTCCCCCATCCCCTATATTTTGTTGTTGTTACTATACAGCAAACATACACCAACTCAAGTGTCGACATGGACAGTTGAGTAAATGAATGACCTTCTTCGTGTTGTATTCTCATCTTCCCTTCCTGAGTTGACAGGTCTGTCGTGGAGGAATGCAGCCAGGGTGCCCCTGAGAGGCAAGGACAGTGAAACTTGGTCTCACATCTAATTAAAAAGGTTGACTACAAGGAGCCCCTGAGGCTGGCCCAAGCTGGGGTCATGGTGCCGATCTGACATTCACTGGGCTTCTATGACTTGGCACCTCCAACAAGTGCTGATGACTAACAGTAGAATTTCTGTGACTAGCAGTAGTTAAGTCTTTGGATTAAATAGATTCATCCTGGAGAGGGTTAAACCAGGCTACTCCTTGGAGGCAAGGATTCTGGGGCTTCGTCTGACATACTTTGGACATGTTGTAAGGAGGGACCAGTCCTTGGAGAGGGACATCATACTTGGGAGGGTGGAGAGACGGCACAGGAGGGGAAGACCCTCTATGCGGTTGATTGGTTCAGTGACTAGGGTAAATGGTAATAAGTAATTGGGCTGGGTGTGTCAGAGACAGTGATATTGGCACAGGACCTAGCAGGGTTTAGGGCTGTTGTACATAGGGTCACTACGAGTCGCAAGCAACTCGATGGCACATAACAACAACAACAACAGTAGACAGTAACTACGTAACCAATGGTTCCTTGGGAAAAGGGAACAACAGTCTAAGGAGCAATGACAACTTATTTCAATAATTTTTCTCCAGGGCAGCAGAGACTTTATTCTAATATTAAATAAAAACAAGTGTCCTGAAAAAGATAAAGGTATAAAAGACAAAAACAATAGATATTTTCCTGAGCTGAAACTAAAAAATTATAAGCTTTTCTTACTTTTTTCAATTGGTATCCTTTGTTAGAGATTAAAATATTTTTCTTCTTTTTTGTCTTCTTTTTTTAATTTTAAATAATATGTTTAAACAAAATGAAATGAATTCATAAAGTTGAGACATTTCATCCATGAAAACATGAAGAAAAATTTCCATCAACACTGCTTACTCCTTCAATGATAGAATTCCATTACCAAGTGAAAAACCCTTGGCTGAATTTCTCTTTAAACTAATGTATTATAGTTCAGTGTAGTCTATGAAAAAAAATCTTAGGGAGAATTTTATTTTCTAATCAAGGAATCTAAACTAATAAATATGTAATTGTTTTCCCAGTTGGTGGCTCCCTATTCTTAAACTCTATATTTTGAAGCAAACTCTTCACAACACTTGATTCTCAACTGTGAGTATAAAAGTTGGTGCCATAAGCTTCTTTTCAGATTGTTGTTGTTGTTATGTGC
>NW_006405505.1:0-1745 GCF_000299155.1 Elephantulus edwardii
GCACATAACAACAACAACAATCTGAAAAGAAGCTTATGGCACCAACTTTTATACTCACAGTTGAGAATCAAGTGTTGTGAAGAGTTTGCTTCAAAATATAGAGTTTAAGAATAGGGAGCCACCAACTGGGAAAACAATTACATATTTATTAGTTTAGATTCCTTGATTAGAAAATAAAATTCTCCCTAAGATTTTTTTTCATAGACTACACTGAACTATAATACATTAGTTTAAAGAGAAATTCAGCCAAGGGTTTTTCACTTGGTAATGGAATTCTATCATTGAAGGAGTAAGCAGTGTTGATGGAAATTTTTCTTCATGTTTTCATGGATGAAATGTCTCAACTTTATGAATTCATTTCATTTTGTTTAAACATATTATTTAAAATTAAAAAAGAAGACAAAAAAGAAGAAAAAATATTTTAATCTCTAACAAAGGATACCAATTGAAAAAAGTAAGAAAAGCTTATAATTTTTTAGTTTCAGCTCAGGAAAATATCTATTGTTTTTGTCTTTTATACCTTTATCTTTTTCAGGACACTTGTTTTTATTTAATATTAGAATAAAGTCTCTGCTGCCCTGGAGAAAAATTATTGAAATAAGTTGTCATTGCTCCTTAGACTGTTGTTCCCTTTTCCCAAGGAACCATTGGTTACGTAGTTACTGTCTACTGTTGTTGTTGTTGTTATGTGCCATCGAGTTGCTTGCGACTCGTAGTGACCCTATGTACAACAGCCCTAAACCCTGCTAGGTCCTGTGCCAATATCACTGTCTCTGACACACCCAGCCCAATTACTTATTACCATTTACCCTAGTCACTGAACCAATCAACCGCATAGAGGGTCTTCCCCTCCTGTGCCGTCTCTCCACCCTCCCAAGTATGATGTCCCTCTCCAAGGACTGGTCCCTCCTTACAACATGTCCAAAGTATGTCAGACGAAGCCCCAGAATCCTTGCCTCCAAGGAGTAGCCTGGTTTAACCCTCTCCAGGATGAATCTATTTAATCCAAAGACTTAACTACTGCTAGTCACAGAAATTCTACTGTTAGTCATCAGCACTTGTTGGAGGTGCCAAGTCATAGAAGCCCAGTGAATGTCAGATCGGCACCATGACCCCAGCTTGGGCCAGCCTCAGGGGCTCCTTGTAGTCAACCTTTTTAATTAGATGTGAGACCAAGTTTCACTGTCCTTGCCTCTCAGGGGCACCCTGGCTGCATTCCTCCACGACAGACCTGTCAACTCAGGAAGGGAAGATGAGAATACAACACGAAGAAGGTCATTCATTTACTCAACTGTCCATGTCGACACTTGAGTTGGTGTATGTTTGCTGTATAGTAACAACAACAAAATATAGGGGATGGGGGACGGGGAGAAAAGTGCAACAATGAATGAATGAAAATCCAAAATCTCTGTAAATGTTCATTGAAATTAATAATAATACTTTGACAAGCACTGTGGCAATTGGACAATTAAAACAGACTTTCAAGGGGGGGGGAAGAAGAAGAACGAACTGGGGAGGAGGGTAGAGAAAATAGTGCAACAATGAATGAATGAAAACCCAAAATCTCTGTAAATGTTCATTGAAATTAATAATAATACTTAGATAAGCACTGTGGCAACTGGACAATTAAAACAGACTTTCAGGGGGGATAAGAAGAACGAACTGGGGAGGAGGGTAGAGAAAATAGTGTAACAATGAATGAATGAAAACCCAAAATCTCTGTAAATGTTCATTAAAATTAATAA
>NW_006405506.1:0-1747 GCF_000299155.1 Elephantulus edwardii
TCTTTGTCAATCTGCCTGCTGGAGGGTCTTCCTCTCCATCATCCCTCCACCTTCCAAGCTTAATGCTCTTATCCAAGAAAAAGCCCCAGGTATGTGAGACGGAGCTTTATCACCTTTACCTAAAAGGTGTGCTCTGGCTACACCACCTCCAAAACACATGTGGTTTTTAGGCAGTCCATGGGATATTCAGGACTCTTCTCCCACACAAGAGCTCAAAGGCATCAAACTCTTCTGTCATCTTTATTCACTGCCCAGCTCTCAGATGCCTTGGAATTGATTGACATGACCATGGCCTGAATCACAAATGGCATAACCTTCAAATGGACATCATTGCTCCTCAGTAACTTTGAGAGGTTCTGACTGCCAACTTTCCCGGTGTAAAACATCCCCTGATCTCTTAGCTGATGGCACCAAGAATGTGGATTGTGGATTCTTGGAAATTGAAGTTGATAGTTTCAATCTTTTCTCCAACTGTCATTATGATGTCTACGCTTTGGGGTAGGGTATGCATATTTTTCTATTGCCCTTTGCACCTACTGGGTTTGCATAAGGCTTCAGTTGAAGGTTTGTGTCAACCCAGCATTAAGCAAATCCACCAGCACCACTGGCTCACTTCCCGTCGTGTATCACATTTTGTCATTCCCGCAGTATGTCAGATGTTTTCATCACGCTGTGGCATTCTTAACAAAGGACAGCACAGTGTCAATGCAACCTTGTCATGCAGCAGAAATGGGGAAATGCGTGTGCCACTCAATGGTCTGGAGTTGAACCTCCCAGGAATGTGGGGACCTCTAAAGTCTACAGGGGAGGAGAGGGATGAGAGAAGCTCACAGGGGCCCAGAAGACGAACTGCTGGGTGTGAAAGACGAACCCCTCCACAGTTTGGTAGGATAGAGATTTGTGCTTTCCATGAGATGGAGGCAGATGCCTGAACAGGGAGCCAGCTGGGAGCTCCAGTGGCAAAAACCTTCCTGGTCAGGGCCCGGTGACTGGCGACCTGGGGTGGCTGGGAGGTCACAGTGATTCTCCAAAAGACACCTTTTACGTGGCCCATGGATTCATGCACTCACCAGTGATGCAGGATCCCTAATGTCCCCATTTCCAAACCACCTGGAAACAAAAGATCTGCAAGGAAGGCTCAACAACACTAAAGGCCTCCAGTCTCGGTTCAACCTGTGTCTGCTTCGTGGTGCTATACCTGGTGTTATCCAGTCAAGGTGCTCTGGTGCCAATGGGCCTCTGTGACAGCGAAAAACAGCACTGACTCCTGGAGACTTACAGAGCTCTCAGGTATTGGCGCCTCAGCTGCTAAATGGCCTTTCAAGTGAGTAGCCTGGGGGTCCGAGCTGGGGCGACTATGATTTAGACAGATTCTTGCTCCGTGTGTCCCTTTCCTGGTCCGAAGCCGCGAGAACCCTTTGTCTCTCACGCACCTGTGAGAAGCAGCGTTTTCCAAACACAGCTGTGGTTGGAATGGGCGTCCAGAGTCCACCTCACGCCTCTTCAGTCCAGGCCTGGAAGGTGAACTCTCTCTGTGCTGGGAACCTCCTGACAGGCACAGCACTGGATGGGACCTAGCCCCGCCCACTGGCGTGTCTCGATCCCGCCCTGGCCCCGCCCCCTATGGCCCCTCCCCTCCCCACGCGGCTCCGCCCGTGTCCTGGAATCACCCCTCCAGATATGGTCAGACCCACACCCTGACTCTGCCTCTTCTAGGGCTTCGTCTGACATACTTTAGACATGTTGC
>NW_006405507.1:0-1713 GCF_000299155.1 Elephantulus edwardii
GCAATTTATGGAAGTGGATGCCACTCCTGCTTACAATAGCCAACCACAAATTGAGATATTTGGGAGTGAACGTAAGAGACCTATACAAAGAAAACTATAGAGCATTTTTGAAAGACACAATAAAAGACCTAAAGGAATGGAAAAAAATGTGCTCTGTTCATGGATAGGATGACTCAGTATGGTGAAAATGACAATCCTGCCAAAAGCAATCTATGTGTTCAATGCAATCCCAATCCAGGTACCAAATTAATATCTCAAGGAAATTGAAAGGTGAATTATCAAATTTATTTGGAGAGACAACAGACCCCGAATAAGCAAAACACCTCTGAGAAACAAAAATGAGGTTGGAAGCATAGCAATCCCTGACTTCAAAACCTACTGCACAGCAGTGCTAACCAAAACAACATGGTACTGGTACAATGACAGGCGCGTTGACCAATGAAACAGAATTGAGAACCTAGAAATAGACCCAGCTATCTATGGTCAACTGATATTCGACATGGAAATCAAAGTTATCAAATGGGGAAATGATAACTTCTTCAACAAATCAAGCTGGAAAAATTGGTTGTATACCTGCAGAAAGCTGAAACAGGATCCACATCTCACACTAAACACAAAAATCAGCTGAAGGTTGGTCAGAGACCTGGGAATAAAACCCCAAACCATAACGTTCATAAGAGACAAACTGAGATCAAGCTTAGAAGTGCTAGTCCAAAGTATAAAGAGACTGCTAAATACAACCAGAAATGCACAATCTAAAGAGGAAAAATTTGATGTATGGGACCTTCTAAAAATTAAACCCATGTGTGCATCAAAAACTTTTTCCAACAGAGTGAAAAGAAAACCTACAGACTGGGAACAAACATTTGGTAATACCATCTCAGACAAGAGTCACAGACGAGTATATTCAAATAACAAACAGACACATGAAGAAATATTCCAAATCACTGGCAGTAAGACTGATGCAAATAAAAACAACAATGAGGCACCATCTCACTCTAATAAGAGAGGCAAAGTTTAACAGGGTAGCAAATAATAGATTTTGGAGAGGATGTGGCGAGAAAGGAACTCTTATACATTGTTGGTGGGATTGTAAAATTGTGCAACTATTCTGGAAGGAAGTTTGGCACTTCCTCAAAAAGCTGAAAACAGAAATTCCATATGACCCAGTTATTCCATTACTTGGAATATAGCCTGAAAATAAGAGAAATGAGACACAAACTGAGATTTGTATACCAATGTTCATAGCAGCATTATTCACCATTGCAAGAACATGGAAACAGTCCGAATGTTCAACAATGAACGAACAGATTGAGACATTTTGGTACATTCACACAATGGAGTACTATGCAGCATGCAGGAGCAATAACTTTGGAAATTATTACCTAACTTGGGAGGGACTGGAGAGCATTATGCTGAGTGAACTAACTCAGTTCCACAAGGATAAATATTTCATAAGACTGTTATTGTAGAATGAGTATAAGGATCCAAGAGGGGTGGGAGGGACTAGAAGCAGAGGGATGAGGATGTGCAGTGGGAAGAGGGTATTAATCATTGGGTTATACAATTTGACAGGTGGGGGGGGTGAGGAAAATTGAAAGAATTTTTTTGAATTTGTATTAGAATTTTGTAAATAAACTAATGAAAAAGAGTCAAGTTGGGGAGGGAAAGGGGTAAAATGTTTAACAATAAATGGATAAAAATTTAAGTTTT
>NW_006405508.1:0-1625 GCF_000299155.1 Elephantulus edwardii
TGGGTCAGAGCTGCAGGGGTGTGTCCCGATTCAAGTCCACTCCTACCGTCAACTGCGTCTACGCACAGCACCTTGGCCAGTCCCATAGTTCAGATCTGGTGGTGGGTGTGCGAGAGCCGGGTCAGGGGGGAGCAATGCAATACCTGAAGATGGGGGTCGTGGGTCAGAGCTGCAAGGGTGTGTCCCGATTCAAGTCCACTCCCACCGTCCAGTGTGTCTGCGCATGGCTCCTTTGCCAGTCACAAAGATCAGAGCTGGCGGGGGGGAGGGGTTCAAGCATGGTTGCGGGGGAGCTATGCAATACCTGAAGATGGGGGTCATGGGTCCGAGCTTCAGGGGTGTGTCCCGATTCAAGTCGACTCCCACCATGCACTGCGTCTGCGCACGGCACCTTGTCCAGTCCCAATGTTCAGAGCTGGAGGGGGGGCGCGAGCTGGGTCGTATGGGAGCAATGCGATACCTGAAGATCGGGGTCTTGGATCACAGCTGCAGGGGTGTGTCCCGATTCAAGTCCACTCCCACTGTCCACTACGTCTGCGCACGGCACCTTGGCCAGTCCCAAAGTTCAGAGGTGTTGGGTAGGCGCGAGCCGGGTCGGGGAGGAGCAATGCAATATTTGAAGATGGGGTCGTGGGTCACAGCTGCAGGGGTATGTCCCGATTCAAGTCCACTCCCTCCGTCCACTGCGTCTGCGCACGGCACCTTGGCCAGTCCCAAAGTTCAGAGCTGTTGGGTGGGAGCAATGCAATACCTGAAATGGGGGTCGTGGGTCAGAGCTGCAGGGCTGTGTATCGATTCAAGTCCACTCCCACCGTCCATTGCATCTGTGCTCGGCACCTTGGCCAGTCCCAAAGTTCAATGCTGGCCGGGGGGGGGGCGCGATCCGGGTTGTGGGGGGGAGCAATGCAATACCTGAAGATGGGGGTCGTGGGACAGAGCTGCAGGGGTGTGTCCCGATTTAAGTCCACTCCCACCGTCCACTGTGTCTGTGGATGGCACTTGGCCAGCCCCAAAGTTCAGAGCAGTAGGGGGGGGCACGAGCCGGAATGGTGGGGAGGAATGCAATTCCTGAAGATGGGGGTCATGGGTCATAGCTGCAGGTGTGTGTCCCGATTCAAGTCCACTCCCACCATCCACTGCGTTTGCGCACGGCACCTTGGCCACTCCCAAATTTCAGAGCTGGGGGGGGCGCGAGCTGGGTCGGGGGGGAAGCAATGCAACATGAAGATGGGCATCGTGGGTCAGAGCTGCAGGGGTGTGTCCCGATTCAAGTCCACTACCCCCATCCACTGCGTCTGCACATGGCACCTTTGCCAGTCCCAAAGATCAGAAATGGTGGGGGGGGGGCGCTAGGCGGGTTGGGGTGGAGCAATGCAGTACATGAAGATGGGGTTCCTGCGTGAGAGCTGCAGGGGTGTGTCCAAATTCAAGTCCACTACCTCCGTCCACTGCGTCTTCGCATGGTACCTTGGCCAGTCCCCTAGTTCAGAGCTCGCGGTGGGGCGCGAGCCGGGTCGGGGGGGAGCAATGGAATACCTGAAGATTGTCATCGTGGCTCAGAGGTGCACGGGTGTGTCCCTATTCAAATACACTCCCACCGTCCACTGCGTCTGCGCACTTCGCAC
>NW_006405509.1:0-1678 GCF_000299155.1 Elephantulus edwardii
GTCCATCCACCCTTCTGAGCATGATGTCCTTCTCCAAGGACCAGTCCCTCCTGGCCCAAAGAATGTGAGACGGAGCTTCAGAATTCTAACCTGCAAGGAGAAAAGAAACACATTCAAAAGATATTCAGCATAATTAACCATTGTTGTTGTTCAGTGCCATCAAGTCAACTATGACTCATAGCAACCATATGAGAAACAGATCTGAATTTTGCCCTACCTTGCACCTTCCTCATCATCTATGCTGAGCCGTTTGTTACAGTCCCTGCCAATCCATCTTGTGAGGGTCCTTCCTCTCCTGCTCTGACCCTTTCCCAGCATGCTGTTGGTATCTAAAGACTAGTCCCGCCTGAAAACATGCCCAAATTATCTAAGATAAAATATATCATTTTTGCCTCTAAGGGACATCTTCCACCAAGACAGATTTGTTTGTTGTTCTGACAGTTCATGGGATATCCAGTACTCTTCTCCAACACCAAACTCAAAAGGATTAATTCTTCTTCTCCCATGCTTATTCACTGTCCAATTTTCACGTGCACAGCAAGTGACTGAAAAGATCATGACTTGAATCAGGTGCATCTTGGTCTTTAAACTTAATCTTTAACACTTTGGAGGGATTCTTGGCAGTAGCTTTTCTTGTGCAGAATGTCTTTTCTTTATTTCTTGACTGCTGTTACTATGGGTGCTGTTTGTGGATCCAAGTAAATGAACTCACAGACAACTTCAATCTCCATTAACCGTTAGGGAGATGAAAATCAAAACCACATTGAGGTATCGCCTCACACTCAATAGAATGCTATGATTAAAAGCCTAGAAAACAATAGGCTCTGGCAATGGTGTAGAGAAATCTGATCCAATATCTACTGTTGGTAAGACTGTACGATCAGGTCTGGCAGTTCCTCAAAAAGTTAAACAAAGAATTGTGATATGATCCAGTAAAACATATATATCTATTATATATTAAAAACTCTGGTGGCCTAGTGATAAGGCATCGCACTGACAACCCAAAGGCAGGGAATTCAAATCCACCAAATGCTAATGCTCTGTGGGAAAGGATGGACAATCTCCTCCTGTGGAGATTTGTTGCTGTTGTTTTTATGTGCCATCAAGTCAAAACCAACTCATAGTTGACCTTCCAGTGGGTTGCTGAAGGGTCATCTCTGAGTCAGTCAAGACACGCGGCATATGAAACAAAAAAATGCCTGGAGAAATGGAAGAATATTACTTGCTCTTGGATAGGAAGACTCAATATTGTGAAAATGGCAATACTACCAAAGGCAATCTAGATGTTCAATGCAATCCTAACACAAATAACAATTCCATTCTTCAACGAGATGGAAAGGCAATTTCCAATTTCATTTGGAATGGAAAGAGACCACAAACAAGCAAAGCACTCCTTAAAAATAGAAACAAAGTTCATCCATAGCCACTGGTGAGAGTCAGTGCCCAGTGCCCAGCACCCTGCCCAAGGCAAGCCGTCGCGGCCCTCTGCCCGGGGTGGGCTGCCCTCGGCCCTCTGCCTGGGGCGAGCCATCGCGGCCCTCTGCCCAGGGTGGGCTGCCCTCTGCCTTCTGCCCGAGGCGGGCTGCGCTTGGCCCCCGGCTCTGGGTGAACCATCGTGGCCCTCAGGAGCAAGAAGGCAAGCAGCTGTAACCCAAGACCACCAGTAAGGTGATAAAGC
>NW_006405510.1:0-1736 GCF_000299155.1 Elephantulus edwardii
AGGTTTATTTTAACTGACTTATGTACTGGTATTCTGTGGTCACTAAGAATTGAAACAGGCTTGATTGCAGTGCGTTTGGTTTATTATGGATTAAGGACCCTGGGTGGTAACGCAAATCGTTTGCTTTCAACTCATAACCTAAAGCTTGGTGGTGCCAGTCCACTCAGTGGTGCAATTCTGTTGATTCTTCCTGTTATTTTTCTGTTTCATTTCTTTCTTCTCTTACTTCCTTTCTTCTGGAGACTATATGCTTTGCTTTTGTATTTTTTTTTGTCAGAGTTATTAAGATTCTGATTTTAATTCTTCTTTTTGATATCTATCATGATCCTTTGGGAGATGAAATTATTGACATGGAACTGCCAAACAGGTAGAAAAGAACACTTGGCTGGGCTTCAGAAGAACTAGTTCTGGTCTTGGTTTAGCTAAATGGACGTGTGAGAGACTTTAGGTTAAATTTCACCCTTCTCTGATTCTCATATTCATCCAGAGGAAAACAAGAGACTGAACTAGATGATACCTTTTAGCTCTCACTAAAAGATAGATGATACCTCCTTTAGAATAATAATTAGGTAGTCAAGGTTTATGTATTTGGCTTGTTTGCTCATACATGTTTAATACCATTTAGGTCATCTTGTGCTCTAGTTAATTGTATCTGTGCCTAATGTCTGACTCCCTCACTGACTTTAAGTGTTTTGAGGTTATGTCTGATTCATCTCTGTCTACATTCTAGGTCTGGCACAGACAGGAGTAGGTCATATTTGCCTTCACTATATATTCGTACAGTGAAATTGCCTTGTTGTTGTTGTTAGCTGCCTTCAGGTTGGTTCTGAATCATGGTGGCTCCATGTGTGCAAAGTCCATGGAGTTTTCAAGTCTGTGGTCTTTTAGAAGTTCACCAGGCTTGTCTACCTAGGTGTGTCTGGATACATTTAAACTACCAACCTTTCCAACTGCGTGATTCATTTTTGCTGCTCAGGGACTCTTAAATCACCTTAATAAAGCGCTAATGTGTATAGAATCACCAGTGACCAGTTGACTTTGAGTCACTTTCTTGGCACTGATTTAGGAAGGGCTGTTATGAAATGGAGACAGGTAGACTTGTGAAGGCCGGAGCTGTCTGCAAAGCTGATGTTTACATTCTCTTTTGTTTCTATGTGACTCTAGGAACTTGGCTGCCTTGGAGCTCCTTCTAATTTCTTCACTCATTCACTGCCATCAAGTAGGGACCTACTCATAGACGACCCTCCAGTGTGTTTCTGAGGCTGTAAAGTGTATGCGAGGAGATTGTCTGTCTTTCTCCTTGGGAGTCACTGATGGATTTAAAGTGCCAAAGAGGTGGCAGTACCTATGTACTACGCCACCAGAACCCCCTCCTGATCCCTTCTTGTTATGTATCATCAAGTCAGATCCGATCCACAGCCGACCCTCCAGTGACTCTTCCGAGGCAGCAAATGACATGGGAGAAAACTGTCCATCCCCCTCCCAGGAAGGAGCAAGTGGATTCAAACCACATACCTTTGGGTTGGCAGTGGAATTCTTAACCACTAAACAACAGAGCTCCATCCTAATCTCTTAGTCTTTCCTTTCTCAGTCTACTTGAGGAGTAGAGCACAGTATTCTCCCTTTCACTGCTCGCAAAAACAAGCCCAATGTTCATTTTGTGGGCTTTGTTGTGTAGGTTGGGAAATAGGAAGAACCAAAAGGAGAGAAAGTTCTCTAGTTGTGTATTCTTTTTT
>NW_006405511.1:0-1725 GCF_000299155.1 Elephantulus edwardii
TTTAAAAAAGGGACATATGATTAGGTATTATTTTCATGATAGGAGTCCAGAATAAAGGCTGCATAGTGGAGTGGACTTGGAGGAAGGGATTGTATAAAAATGAAAGAATTTTACTTTTCAAAGAGAAGAGTAAACTGGGGTGAGGAGATGTGGGCAGGGGGGAAACTGTGCAAAAATGAATTAATGGAAATCCAAAGTCTCTGCAAACTTTCATTAGAATTAATAATATAAAAAAGAATTACAGAGTGACTGTACCAAAAAGAATTGGTCAATGTTTAATCACTTCAAATATGACCAAGTACCGATGATAGACTAAAGCTGAAGAATTCCAGGTGGTATTGAAGGCAGTAGCAAAAGATAAGGTAGTTGATGGAATACTAATTGATGTATTTCAACAAGAGATGCATCCCTGGATATGCTCACTAATCTGTGACAAGAAATTTGGAAGATAGCTATCTAGCTAATTGGCTAGAAGAGGTCCATATTTGTGTCCATTCCCCAAAAAGGAGTCATCAAACAGATTGTAGAAGTTATTGAACAATATCAATAATATCACACATAACCAAAATTTTGCTTGAAGATTATTAAAGCATGGCTCGAGCAGTATATTGACAGGGAACTGTAATAAACTCCAGTTGGATTCAGAAGAGACCATGGAGCCAAAGCTACCATTGTGACACCAGATGGTTCTTGGCTGAAAGCAGAGAATACCAGAAACATGTTTACTTCTTTTAAAGTTAACTTTTGCCACAAGAAGTTGGGGAGCTCTGGTAACATAGTACATAAGATACACCTTTCAAATCCATCAGCAATAGCCCCACACCCTACGCCCGAAAGATGAGCAGTCTCCTCCTGTGTGATTTACAACACCTTCCTGAAAACCCACTGGAGGTTTAGCTGTAAGTCATGGCTGTGAGTCAGCTCTGATTCTGTTGCAGTGAATTGTGAGTTTTGCCACAAGCCCCAGGGCAGTCATCTCCTACCTCTAATGCCTTCCCCTGTGCTGGGGAAGTGGGACTTGTTGAAAAAAACAAACAAACAAAAAACAAACAGTCCAGTTGAGATACCCTCAAGCCTTGGAATGCTAGTAATTTACTATTATTTAATGTCCATATTAATTTTCATAATCTTTATATTTAGAAAAAATGGGTTGTTGTTGTTGTTGTTTGATGCTGTCGAGTCGTAGACGACTCATAGCGACCCTATGAACAAACGGCTTTGGAAGTAGATGCTGCTCATGCTTCCAGGCTTGGTTTAGTTGGGAAGCTCCAGCCAACACTGTCCACCATGGGCACCCGTTAACACGGTTGGCACATCACTGTCACAGTCTTCAGCATCACAGCAACCACGAGTTACCTCTGTACAGCAACGCAAAGACCAGTGCTATAACACCTACACGTCAAACACATTCCCGGAAAAGCAGTCGACTCCAAAAGCTTGCCCCAATTCCTGCGCTCACACCACCATGCTCCTTCCTTCTGGCAAGGAGAGCTTCCCAAAAAACAAATGGGTATTTTACCTAAATATTAATAAAGAGTTTGTTTTCTTTATTTTCATAAAGTAATGATTTAGTGATTAATTTATTAACTTTAAAAATTAATAAAGAGCGTCAGAATAAGTAAGCACCAAGATCTGATGAGTGTATGATTGATCTAAGACTCAGGAAACCTGATTTCTACTTCCAGCTTCCTTATGAGTGATAAATGACTGTTGCTTTTGTTCTGT
>NW_006405512.1:0-1737 GCF_000299155.1 Elephantulus edwardii
GAGCAGCCTTTTGGAATCTTCTGTTCAGCTCTTTAGTATCTTGAATTCTTCCTTGTGCTTACATTTCTTAGCTTTTTAAATATTAATAGTTGGAACTCAAAAGTTGCTATGGATGTGTCTTTTTTCCTTCTCTCCTTTGATAAAGATTGTTGTTGTTGTTAGTTGCTGGAGTCAAGCATGACTCGTAACGACCCTTTGAACAAAAGATCTGAACCCTGTTCTGTCCTGCACCATCCTCACACCTGCTGGCACACAAGAGCTCATTTCAGCAGTCACCATGTCAATCCACCTGGTTGAGGGTCTTCCTCTCCTTCTCCAACCCTCCATTCCTCCCAAAATTATGGCCCTCTCCAAGGAATAGCACCTACTAGCAACATGTCCAAAGTATGTGAGGTGAAGCCTCATCATTCTTGCTTCCAAAGAGCACTCTCACTGTTCCCATTCCAAGACATACGTGTTCATTTTCTTGGCCATCTATGGGATGTTCAATGCTCTTCTCCAACACCATATCTCAAAGGTGTCAATTCTTTTTCTGTCATCCTTATTCATTTTCCAGGTCTCGGATGCATAGCTAGTAATTGGAAAGACCATGACCTGACTTAGACACACCTTAGTCCTCAAAGTGACATCACTACTCAATAATTTGGAAAGGTCCCTAACGGCAGACTTTCCCAGTGCACTGCATCTCCTTATTTCCTGACTACTTATACCAATGATGTTAATTGTGGATCCAAGCAAGATATAGCTGTTGACAGTTTCAATCTCCTCTCCATCCATTATAACTGCTTATTGGTCCAGTGATAAAAATCTGTTTTCTTGATACTGAGAAGCAATCCATACTGAAGACTGCAATCCTTGATCTTCTGCAACAAGTGTTTCAAGTCCTCTTCACTTTCAGCAAGCAAGGTTGTGTCACCTGTATAATGTAGGTTGTTGATGAGTCTCCCTCCAATTCTGATGCCACACCCCTCCTCACAGAGTCTAGCTTCTTGGATAATTTGCTCAGCATATAGATTTAACAGGTATGGAGAAAAAAAACTATATATATATATATATATATATCCCTGAAGCACTCCTTCTCAATTCCAAACTATGCAGTTCTCCCCTGCTCCATTCACACAACTACCTTCTGCTCCAGGTATAGGTTCCTCATGAGCGCAATCAAGTGCTCTGGGATTCTCATTCTTCTCAATGTCAGCCACAACTTGTCATAATCCACACAGTAAACTCTTTCGCATAGTCAATAAAGCGCAAATAAACATTCTCCTGGTATTTCTTACTTTCAGTCACAATCCATATGACATCAGCAATGGTAGCCCTGGTGCCACAACCTCTTCTAAATCCTGCTTAGGCTTCTGGTGGTTCCTTATCTATGTACTGTTCAGCCATTTTTTAATGATCTTCAGCAGTATTTTGCTTGCATATGATATCAAGGATATTGATCAATAATTTCCACATTCAGTTTGAACATCTTCCCTGGGAATGGAAACAAATATGGACCTTTTCCAAGCTATTGGCCAGACAGTTGTCCTCCAAATTTCCTGACATAGATGGAAGAGAAAGAAGAAATTGAAATGGATGTCAGAAGAGACTCTAAAAATTGCACTGAATGTGTTGTTGTTGTTGTTGTTATGTGCCATCGAGTCGCCTGCGACTCATAGCGACCCTATGTACAACAACCCTAAACTCCGCTCTATCCTGTGCCAATCGCACTGTCTCTGACACTCCCATCCCAAT
>NW_006405513.1:0-1678 GCF_000299155.1 Elephantulus edwardii
AATAAAAGAAAATAAAAATTTTTTTAAAAAAAAGATGATTTAAAAAAAAAAAAGAAAGAAAATGCAAACTAAAGCTGCTGTGGGAATCCACCCTGGCACTTCCAGTGGGATTGTAAGTGGCAGGGAACTCACTCGGGGGACCTCATTATCCTCCACAGTGGGGAGTTTACATCTGAGAGGAACTCCTGCACATGTGCAGAAGGAACACATACAGGGGCACTTATAGCACCGCTACTCATAAAAGCAAAACGCTGAGCACTCAACAGCAGTAAGCTGCTATCTTGGTTCTCCAGAGCTGCTGCCACAGAAATACCACAAGAGGATAGTTTTAACAAACAGACCTTTATTCTTCCACCGTTTAGGCTAGAAGTGTGAATTCAGGGTTCTGACTCTGGTTGTTGTATGTGCTATCACACTGCAACTGACTCCTAGCTGACACACCAGCAGATTTTCGGAGGCAGTAAACAGAATAGAAGGAAACTTCCCATCTTTCCTCCATGAACAGCTGGTGAATTTGAATCACATGCCTTTGAGCTGGCAGCACTGCTCCTTACCAGTAATCCAGACCTCCCTGCTGGCTCTAGAGGAAGGATTTTCTGTCTGTGGGTTCTCTAAGAAGGTTTCTGTCTCCTTTCAACACTGTAGGGCTGGTCTTCCTTGGAGATTTCCATGTGTCTTGATAGTAATATTTTCCTGGATCTAGGAGGTTCATCAAACAGGGACCCTGGATACAAAGGACATACTCTGGTCCTGGCTTCTTGGTGTTGCTCAGGCACTCCTTTCTCTCTCTTTTTATCTCTTGTTATACAAAAGGTAATACAAGTCACAGTCCAGGACACATCCCCTTATATTTGATCAAGGCTGTGACCTGATTAAGGGTATTTATCGCACAAGGACCTCTCCAAAGTACTAAAAAGCAAGTATGTCAATTTAAAGGCCAAGGTGCATCTGATCTAAGCTATGATGTTTTCAACTGCTTCTCATGCATCTGAAAGTTTTGGACAATGAATAAGGTTGACAGAAGAATTTCTGCCTTTGAATTGTGGTGCTGGAGAACACTACTGAATGTCCCATGGACTGCCAAAAGAGCAAACAAGTCTATCTTGGGGGAAGTGCAACCAGGGTGCTCTTTAGAGGCAAGGATGGTGAAACTTTATCTCATGTATCTCTGGGCACGTTGTCAGGAGGGGCTCATCCTTAGAAAAGGACATCATGCTGGGAAAGATGGAAAGTCAGAGAAAAAGAGGAAGATCCCCAACAAGATGAACTGAGACTCTGCTACAGCAAAGGAGCTGAGCATTCTGGAGGTGGTGGGGATGGTGCAGGATGGTGCAAGGTTCAGATCTATTGTTCACTGGGTCCTAGGAGTTGTTACTGACTTGATGACACCTACCAATAATCTCCTTACCGAAGATGACATCTCAGATCACGTCACGGGGGGAGATCACGTCATTACATACCTGCCTCTGATCCTGCGTCACCAGCATCACAGAAGCCTGCATTCACAAGCACGTAATACTGAGAATCACGGCCCAGCCACAGGCACATGTTTTGCAGGCACACAATTCAAGCTGTGACACCTGCAAAACGTGTGGTGCATAAGAGCCAGGATCAGAGCATGTGCTTAGAAGCCAAAGCCTGAGCACCAGACATCACATATCACTGTCCCCGAAGGGAC
>NW_006405514.1:0-1728 GCF_000299155.1 Elephantulus edwardii
AGCTGAACAGAAGCATAAGGAAGCATGGAAAGACCAAGTATTATAATGAAATGTGCAAGGAGCTGGAGTCAGATAATCAAAAGGGATGAACTCGCTCAGCATTTCTTAAGCTAAAGGAACAAACAGACTTAAGCCTCAAGTTGCAATATTTAAGGACGCTGAAGGCAGAATGTTGAATGCACCAGGAACCATCAAATGAAGATGGAAGGAGTACACAGAGTCACTATACCAAAAGTAATTGACTGACACAGAAGACGTTCATGACACAACATATGATCAAGAGACCATGGTGATGTAGAAGGAAGTTCAAGCTGCCCTGAAGGAATTGACACAAACAAGGGCCCAGGAATTGATTGAATACCAATTGACATATTTCAGCAAACCACTGGATGTACTTACCAGGTTGTGCCAAGAAATCTGGAGGACAACTACTTGGCCAACCAACTGGAAGAGATCTGTATTTATTCCCATTGCAAAGGAAAGGTGACCTAACAG
This sequence comes from Elephantulus edwardii, assembly GCF_000299155.1. Lineage (NCBI taxonomy): Eukaryota > Metazoa > Chordata > Mammalia > Macroscelidea > Macroscelididae > Elephantulus > Elephantulus edwardii. The sequence goes on from NW_006405514.1 coordinate 496, forward strand.
AGTATGGAAATTATCAAACAATATCACTAATTTCACACACAATCAAGACCCTGCTGATGATTATCCGGAAATGACGGGAACAACACATCAGCAGAGAACTGCCAGGTGTGCAGTTTGGGTTTAGAAAAGACTATAGAAATAGGGACATCATAGCCAACATTAGGTGGATCTTGAATGAAGGGAGAGAGTCCTAGAGGAATGTACCTCTGTGTTTCAATCACTATACCAAAGCATTTGACAGTGTGAGTCACATCAAACTGTGTGGATCCCAGAACATTTAATTGTGCTCATGTGAAACCTACATTTGGACTAGAAAGCAGTAGTCAGAACAGAGAAGAGGAACACTGATCAATTAGGAAAAGTGTGAGTCAAGGATGCATCCTATCTCCATACCTTTTCAGCCTATATAAACAACAAATCATCCAGGAGGCGAGGCTCTATGAGGAGGAATGTGGCATCAGGATTGGAGGGAGATTCATCAACAACCTATGTTATGCAGATAACACAACCTTGTTTGACAAAACTGAGGAGAACTTGAGGCATTTGCTGCAAAATATTAAGGACTGCAGCTTTAAATATGGATTGAAGCTGAATATAAAAAAATATGCTTACTACTGGGTCAATTGGTACCATGATGATAGATGGTGAAGAAACCAAAATTATTAAGTACTTCAGTTTGCTTTGATCCATAATTGACACTCGTGGTACCAGCAGCCAGGAAATCAAAAGAGAAATTACATTGGGAAAATCTACTGTCAAAGACTTCTCCAGCATACTAAGCAATGATGTCTGTCAGTCAAGAGACAAAGGTGCACCATGATCTAGACCATGGTCTTTACAATTACTTGCTACTCATCAGAAAGATGGACAATGACTGTGATTGATAGAAAGAGAATTGATGGCTCTGGGTTGTGGTTCTAGAGAAGAATGTTGAATATATCATGGACAAACAGATTCACCCAGGAGAAGGTGAAATCAGAATGCTCCTTGGAGGCAAGGATTCTGAAGGTCCATCTGACTTCTTTGGGTACATTACGAGGAGGGAGCAGTCCCTGGAGAGGGGCATCATGTTTATAGGGACAGCGCAAGAGAAGAAGACCTTCAAGGAGATGGATTGACACAGTGACTGGGGTAATGGGTGTAGGTGTGTCAGATAAAAAGGTTGGCTCAAGACAGCAGGTTCAGAGTTGTAAATTGGGTTGTTATGAGTCACAGCAACTCGATGGCACATTA
>NW_006405515.1:0-1737 GCF_000299155.1 Elephantulus edwardii
GAGATGGATCTAGAAATTACTTTTTTAACTATGAAAGCAACCTCATTTTCCCTCACCTTTTTATCTCTGGAGTTAATATACCATATGATCATCTGACTCAAAATGCCCCATACCAGTCCATCTCATCTCACCAATGCCTAGTATGTCAATATTTATGTGTTCCATTTATTTCTTAACAATTTCTAATTTTCCTACATTCATAGTTCTCACATTCCATGTCCCAATCACTAGTGTTTGCTTGCAACTCTTTCTCTTCCTTTCACCATGACTAAACAAGATTCAAAACAGGTATGCAAGGATGGTTCAACGTAAGAAAAACAACCATTGTAATTCACCACATTACCAAAGCAAACAACAAGAACCACATGATATTATCAAGTGATGCAGAAAGGGCCTTTAACAAAATTCAACACCCTTTCCTGATTAAAGCACTCAACAAAATAGGATTAGAGGGGAATTTCTTCAACATAGTAAAAAGTATATATGCAAACCTGAGAGACAACATTGTTCTCAATGGAGAGAGATTAAAGGCATTCCCCTTGAGAACAGGAACTAGGCAAGGATGCCCCCTATCCCCTCTTTTATTCAATATTGTTTTGGAAGTCTTAGCAATAGCAATAAGACAAGAGAAGGAAATAAGAGGTATTCAAATTGGCAAAGAGGAGGTATAATTATCTATCTATGCAGATGATATGATAGTATACTTAGAAAACCCTAAAGACTCAGCAAGAAAACTACTGGACATAGTGGACCAGTTCAGCAAATGGCAGGCTACAAGATCAACATACAAAAATCAATTGGATTTCTCTACAGTGACAAAGAGAAAATAGAATTGGAGCTGAAAAAACAATACCCTTCACAATAGCTAATCACAATATTAAATACTTAGGAGTAAACCTAACCAGAAGCACAAAGGATCTATTCAAAGAAAATTTCAAAACATTATAAACATTACAGAAACAAAAAGTGACCTGGAGAAGTGGAAGAAGATACCTTGCTTATGGACAGGAAGACTCCATATTGTGAAAATGACAATGCTGTCAAAGGCAATTTACACTTTCAATGCAATCACGATACAAATGCCAATGAGATGGAAAAGGTAATCTCCAATTTCATTTGGAAGTGAAAAGAGGCCCAGAATAGCAAAATACTCCTGAAAAAGAGAAACAAGGTAGGAGGCATCTCAATCCCTGATTTCAAATCCTACTACGCTACCATGGTGGCCAAGACAGCATGATACTGGTACAATGACAGACATATAGATCAATGGAATAGAATTGAGAATCCAGAAATCAACCCATTTCTCTATGGCCAATTGATTTTTGACAAGGAGATGAAATCAGTTAAATGGGGAAAAGACAGCCTTTTTAACAAATGGTGTTTGCAAAATTGGAAAACTTTCTGCAGATAACTCAAACAAGATCCACACCTCACTCCATATGCAAAAACTAATTCAAAGTGGATTATGGACCTAGGACTAAAACCAAAGAATATAAACTTCATTAAAGCAAAGTTTGGAAGAGCTCTAGATGTCCTAATCCACAACATAAACAATCTTCCAAGCATCCTGGAAAATCTACAACCAGGAGAGGATAAATTAGATGAATGAAACCTTCTAAGAATCAAATCCCTATGCGCATCCAAAAACTTCTCCAACAGGGTAAAAAGGGAAGCCACAGATTGGGAAAAAATATTTGGTAATAACATGTCAGACAAGGGACTTATATCTAGAATTTA
>NW_006405516.1:0-1729 GCF_000299155.1 Elephantulus edwardii
ATGAAGGGGGAAAAAAACAGATTTGGAAGCTGAACGACACCTTGCTTGACCATGAGTGGGTACTACAAGAAATAAAAACTGAAATTAAAAAGTTTCTTGAAACAAACGACAACTAGAAAACAGCCAAAGCAATAATCAGATTTTAATTTCTAGCAATAAGCAAACATATCAAAAGGCAAGGAAAAAATGACCATTGAGTCTCTAACCCAACACCTCCAACAAATTGAAAAAGAATATCAAGAAAACATAACACCCTTTAAAAAAACCAAAATTATAAAATTTAGAGCAGAAGAAAAAATAAAAAAACAAAAAAAATTGAAACCATAAACAAAACCAGGAGTTGGTCCTTTGAAAAGGTCAATAAAATCACTAAACCACTAACAAAACAAATAAAAGTAGGAAAATAAAAATAATTGGAATAAGAGATTAGACAGGCAAAACCACAGCAGAACCAAATAACAATGATAACACTGGAATATTATGAAAAACTGTACTCAAACAAATTTGAAAACCTAGAGAAAATGGACAAATACTTAGAAATGCACAACCTACCAAAACTGGCACAAACCGAAAATGAACACCTGAACAGATTCATTACAAAAGAAGACATTGAAAAGGTAATAGAACAGCCTTCAGCCAAAAAAAGCATGAGACCAAATGGTTTTACAAGTGAATTTTAGCAAACATTCAGAGAAGAATTATGACCAATTATACATAAAGTATTTCAGAAAATAGAAAAAGGTGGAATTCTCCAAGACTTATTCTATGAATCAAACATATCCTTGATACCAAAGCCAGGAAAGGACACTACCAAAATAGAAACAATGGACCAATATATCTTATGAACATAGAGAAAAAAATCCTGAATAAAATCCTTGCCAATAGAATCCAATGATATATTAAAGAGAAAAAAAAATTCACCATGACCAAGTGGAATTCATAGCAGGTATGCAAGGATGGTTCAACATTAAAAAAAAAAACACACCAAAAACTAATTCCTCGTATAAGCAAAGCAAAGAACAAGAACCACTGGGTCCTATCAATTGATTTAGAAAAGGCCTTTGACAAAATCCAGCACCCTTTCCTGAATAAAACACTCAAAAAACTAGGGTTAGAGGAGAATTTCTTCAACATAGTAAAAGTATGTATGCAAACCTGAGAGCCAACATTTTTATCTCTGGAGGGAGGTTAAAGGTATTCCCTTTGAGAACAGGAACTAGGCAAGGATGACCACTATCACTTCTTCTCTTCAATATTGCATTAGAAGTCTTAGCAGTAAGACAAGAGAAGGAAATAAGAGGTATCCAAATTGGCAAAGAGGAGGTAAAATTATCTCTCTATGCAGATGGTATGATAGTATACTTAGAAATCACTAAAGATCCTCAGCAAGAAAACTACTGGACATAGTTGACCAATTCAGAAATGTGGCAGGATACAAGATCAACATACAAAAATCTCTCTGGGGTGAGATGATATCTCATAGTTGTTTTAATTTGTATCTCTCTTAGAGCTAGGGATTTTGAACATTTCTTCATGTGCTTGTTAGACATCTGAATGTCTTTGGTGAAGTGTCTGTTTATATCCTGTGCCCATTTTTCTATTGGATTATTTACATTTATCTTGTTGTGGTGCTCAAGGAGGGAGAGAACCGTCTAAAAGAGAGATGTAACTGGGTATTTCTGTCATCACAGGAGACTAGAGCGAGGGCTGCATGGTGGAGGGGACCTGG
>NW_006405517.1:0-1630 GCF_000299155.1 Elephantulus edwardii
AGCATGATGTCCCTCTCCAAGGACCTGTCCCTCCTTGCAATATGCCCAAAGTATGTCAGACGAAGCTTCAGAATTCTTGCCTCCAAGGAGTAGCTTGGTTTAACCCTCCCTAGGAGGAATCTATTTGTTTTCTTGGCAGTCCATGGTACATTCAGTACCCTTCTCCAGCACCACAGCTCAAAGTAAGTGATTTTAATCTATGGCTCTCAGGCCCGGTTTAAAATGTTCTTGGTCAAACATTCCTCTAAGTGGTATAGCACCAGTCTGTCCATTTACTGTACAGAGGTAACTCATGGTTGCTGTGATGCTAAACACTGTGGCACTGATGTGTCAAATGTGACAATGGTTATCCATAGTGGACAGTGTTTCGTGAAGCTTCCCAATTAGAACAAGCTTGGCAGCAGAAGTGACAACCACTTCCAAAATGGCTTGCCTCCAGAAACTCTAAGAAGTTGGAGAAACAATGAAAGTCATACAAGTGTTCAGGTCTATTGTTGATAGGTTCGCTATGCGTCATCTACGACTCAATGGCACTTAACAAAAACTACCATGAAATATTACACAAAGCCTAGCTATTTACAGTACAATAACAACATTAAATGCTAAGCTAACCAAACAAGCTTAACTATTCTGAAGTAAGAAAAAAAGAAAAAAAATTTTTTTTTCTCTTCTTGATAGTGTACTGACCTCACCTATGAGCACATAAACACAGGCTTTTCTTATCAACCACTCACTCACTGTCAAGGACCTCTCTGAGCTGCTAAAGAGTAGGAATATCAGTTTAAAGATTTAGTCACATAAAATACAAGCCATGGTTTTTCAATTACTTCCATGCACCTGAACGTTGGACAATGAATAAGGATGACAGAACAAATCATTGATGCTTGAATATTCCATAAACTGCCAAAAAACCAAACAAGTCTGTGTTGGACAGAGTGCAGGAAATGTGCTCCTACAGGCAAGAATGGAGCAATTTCATCTCACTTATAGCAGGCATGCTGTCAGGGGGAACCAGTCCTTGGAAAAGTACTTCATGATGGAAAGGTGGAGGGTTAGAGAAAGAGAGGAAGACCTCCAACAAGATGAACTGACACAGTAACTATGGGCACAAGCATATCAGAGATGGTGAGAATGGCACAGGATAGGCCAAAGTCCAGACAGGCTTTTTATAGGGTCACTCTCTAGTGGCTTAGTGATAAGGAGCTGTGTGCTGCCATGCCAAAGATACAAGGTTTGAATCCACCAGCTACTGTGCAGAGAAAGATGAACAATCTCCTCCCATGCAATTTACTGCCTCTGAAAACCCACTAAACAGTCTGCTACAGGTCTGTTCAGACTTGACAGTGCTTAACAGCAACAACATTGAGTCAGAGTTGACTTGATGAACAACAATAACATTCACTCATTGTCATCCTGTGGAAACCTACTCACAGCTGTCTCTCCAGGAAGTTTTTGGAGGTTATAAATTGCAAGGGAGGAGACTACCCAGCTGTCCTCAAAGAACGCTGGCAGATTAGAACCACCACAGGGGTACCACCTGTGGTTTAGTAGCATAACTCCCTAGGGACTAGGTTACACAAACACACACACACACACACACACACACATATTCTAGCTTACTATTCGAAAA
>NW_006405518.1:0-1619 GCF_000299155.1 Elephantulus edwardii
GTACGGTAAATTCCTTGTGAAGCACAGGAGAGTTTTGCAGACAAATGCTTTCATTCCTTCTGAAAGTCATAGTGTATGTTACTCACAGAGTTTCCATCTTTCGAAGGCCGCTTTTCCGTCAAATCCCGTGTGGTGCAAATTTCTTGCTACATTTGATACCTTTGGTTGCAAACGGTACAGCTCTGTGAAACTCAATTCGTAGCCACTGTGGGTGAGATTCTTGGAAAGAATTTCTAGGAACGAAGGAAGAAGCACTTCTGGAAATCCCGAGTGGTACGAATATCACCGAAATGTATATGAATACAGCAGAACATCACTACGTTAACGCATTCATTGTTCAGCAAGACGCAGATTACGGAGAAAGATATTTGCAACACGGGGTGTCACTCTAGGGCTTCAGTAAGAAAGGAGCTGCGCTTTGCGAACACAACTTTGCATAGGTGTTTACCTGGACTTTTCTCCTGAATTGCTATGTTTCCTACAAGGAGACAACGCAGATTACTGTAAATTCCGTTCGACACACACGAGCGTTGTGGAGACAAATGCTTTCATTCCGTCTGAAAGTCGTAATATGTGTAACTCACGGAGGTTAAATCTTTCCTCACCTGCTTTTCAGTCAAAGCTGTGTGGTACGAATTTGTTGCTACATTTGGCACCTTTGGTAATAAACGGTACATCTTTCTGTGAAACACAGTACACAATGTGTGTGAGATTCTTGGGAAAAATGTCTAAGAACGAAGGAAGAAGCACTTCTGGGAATCCCGTGTGGTACGAATATCACAGAAATGTCATATACAGCAGAACGTCACTACGTTAACGCATTCATTGTTCAGCAAGACGCAGATTACAGAGAAAGACATTTCCAACACAGCGTGTCATTCTAGTGCTTCAGTAAGAAAGGGGTTGCGCTTTGCGAACACAACTTTGCATAGGTGTTCACCTGCACTTTTCCCATGAATTGCTATGTTTCCTACAAGGAGACAACACAAATTATAGTAAATTCCGTGTGACACCAGCGAGAGTTTTGGAGACAAATTCTTTCATTCCTTCTGAAAGTCATAGTGTGTCTAACTCACGGAGTTTACATCTTTCCAGGCCTGATTTTCAGTCAGATCCCATGTGGTACGAATTTGCTGCTACATTTGATACCTTCGATTGTAAACGGTACATCTTTCTAAGAATCACACTCAGTACACAATGTAGGTATGATTCTTCGGGAAAATTTCTAGGAACGAAGGAAGGAGCACTTTGGGAAATCCCGTGTGGTACGAATATCACCGAAATGTCATATACAACAGATCATCACTACGTTAACTCATTCATTGTTCAGCAGGACACATATTGCAGAGAAAAACATTTGCAACACAGGGCTTAAGTAAATAAGGGACTGCGCTTTGCGAACACCAGGTTGCATAGGTGTTTATGAGCACCTGTTTAGAGAGTCAGCAGGATGGAGAATGTGAGCAGGCTAGGGAGTGTGAATAGGGTGGAGAGTGTGTACAGTGTGGAGCATATGAGCAGGGTATAGGGTGTCAGCATGGTCGAGAGTGTAAGTAGTGTAGAGAGCATGACCAAGATGGAGAGTATGAAATTTGTGGAGAGTGTGTGCACTTTGGCGA
>NW_006405519.1:0-1730 GCF_000299155.1 Elephantulus edwardii
TCCTCACCTTTTTGTCTCCAGAATAATATATCATATGATTATCTACTCGAAATGCCCCATGCCAGTCCATCTCATCTCTCCAGTGCCTAGTATGCCAATATTTATGTGTTCCGTTTCTTTCTTAACAATTTCTAATTTTCCTACATTCATGGTTCTCACATTCCATGTTCCAATCACTAGTGTCTGCTTACAACTGTTCTTCTTTTGTATTTCTATGCTTCACAGTTCTACCTAGGTTGCCCTTTCTGTTCGTCTACATGTGTTGTGTAGACATATTTTATTACATGCTTTCTTATTTTCTTTGCTTATGTGACAAAACTATTTTTATCTATGTTTTCTTCAACTAAATTCTGTATGACTTTCACAATTCCATTTAAGCACCAAGTCTTCCCTAACAGGTTAGCTCCCTTTTTTCTAACTCATGCCTGCTTTGGTTTTAATTTCACAAGACTCTAATGTTCTATATATTTGCATGATCCATAGTAATAGTTGCTGGTTTACCTGCCAATCTCTTGCAATACACAAAAATCCTTTTAAGGATTCAAAAAGCTTTTCTATTTTACTTCTTTCCCTCAAGTTTAATTTTATGCTTGATACAAAGTAGGAACTTATTAAATCTGTTGAGTGCATGAATAAACTGACTTTCCTCAAAGTATAACAGCATGGAAATTGTAGAAGCAAAAGTCAAACCTAAATGTACTGAATTTCAAACTCAATGTCTTCTTATTATACCATGATGTATGAAAAAAATTCTTTAATATTTTTATATTGAGAAATTAAAGGTTAAACTATTATTTAGTTTCACCACATATTTGTTGATAATCCTTCCAGAAGCACTGTAAACTAACTTATAAGAGACAAAGTAAAAGGCTTTAACATGTCCCAACCTCAATGAAAATATAATTTCTGTTATGGAAAAAGCTCCTTTTTTTCAGAGTTAAATCACTAAAGATGCTGTAATATCAGTGAGGTACTCAAAAGTAAAACCATCAAGGTCAAATATGTTTATTCTTATTGTAATTCCCCTCTAGAGTTATAGGAAGCCAAAGTATTTCTGTCATTCCATTTTTAACTAGCTCTCAAAAAGATTCTTAGGGAAAAACTGGTTCATAACAAATTATTTCTTGTGAGATTTTCCTACAATAGCACAGAGTCCCTGAACAGTCAAATATATATATATATATATGTAACCAGAAATCTGGCAAGGTTCCCAATGTATGCCAACTTGTAACTTCTCCTTCTCTTAAGCTTTTATCAAATAGCTCCATCATGCAGAACGTGGTGGAGCCTGGAGATCTTTTCCAGAAAGAACGTCCCTTTTTAACTGACATAGGCATCAAGTATCACATGGTAGTGATATCTCCATGTTCAGTCTTGAGTCTCAACAAATTTAGGCACCACTAGGCTTCTGAGGAAGGACAAGAAGAAGCTAGTAACAAGTTACAAGCAATGTAGTAGACGTATATTTAAGAAAATGATCTGTTGTTGTTATTATGTGTCATCAAGTTGCCTGCATACAACAAAGTCCCTAGGAGCACGAAGTTCTGAATTCTACTCTATCCTGAGCCAGTCTCATTGTCTCTGACACACCTACTCGGTATACCCTAGTTACTGTATCAGTATTTATTCTTATTGTAATTCCCCTTCTGGGACCTTTTGTCCAGGGTCTTCCTCTCTTGTACTGTCCCTCTAACCTTCCAAACATGATGTCCTTCTCCAAGTACTGGTCC
>NW_006405520.1:0-1687 GCF_000299155.1 Elephantulus edwardii
ACAGCATTTGTCCCTCTGTGACTGAGACACTTCACTCAGCATAATATCCTCCAGGGTCATCCATTTTGTATAATAACCTATGAATTCCTTGTTTTTCAATGCAGCATAGTATTCCATTGTGTGACTGTACCACAGCTTCTCTATCAACTTATTTGTTGATAGGTACTTGGATTGTTTCCACCTGTTTCCTATTGTGAACAAAGCTGCAATAAACATGGGTGTGCATATATACCTGCTTGAGTGGTGGTTATGGTTTCTTTGGGGTATATTCTAAGTAGTGGAATTGCTGGGTCATATGGTATTTCTATTTCCATCTTTTAAAGAAAGAGCCATATTGCCTTCCATAAGAGTTGCACCATTTTACACTCCCATCAACAGTGAATAAGGGTTCTAGTTTCTCCACAACTTTGCCGGCATTTTGTTTGCTGTTTTGTTAAATTTTATTATTCTTATTGGGGTGAGATGATATCTCATAGTTGTTTTGATTTGCATCTCTCTTAGCATTACAAATTTTGAACACTACTTCATGTGTTTGTTCACCATCTGAATGTCTTCTTTGGTGAAGTGTCTGTTCATATCCTATGCCCATTTTGCAATTGGGTTGTTTATCTTGTGGTGCTTGAGTATTTTATAAATTCTAGATATAAGTCCCTTATCAGACATATCATTATAAAATATTCTTTCCCAGTTTGTAGTTTCCCTTTTTACCCTGTTGGAAAAGTTTTTAGATGTGCATAGGGATTGGATTCTTAGAAGGTCCCATTCATCTATGTTATCCTCTCTCAGCTGTAGATTTTTTCAGGATGCTTGGAAAACTGTTTATGTTGTGGATTAGGACTTCTCGAGTTCTTCCAAGCTTTTTAAAAATGAAGTTTATAGTCCTTGGTTTTAGTCCCTGGTCCTTAATCCACTTTGAGTTGGTTTTTGTGTACGGAATGAGATGTGGATCTTGCTTGAAATTTCTGCAGATAGTTTTTCAGTTTTGCCAATGTCATTTGCTATAAAGGCTGTTGTTTTCCCACTTAACTAATTTCATCTTCTTGTACAAATCAGATAGGTAGATGGGCTGATTTCTGGATTCTCAATTCTATTCCATTGATCTATGTGTCTGTCATTGTACCTGTACCACACTGTCTTCACCACCATGGCAGTGTACCAGAATTTGGAATCAGGGAGTGAGATGCCTCCTACCTTGTTTCTTGCCCCGCCCCCTTTCATTAATTTTAATGAAAGTTTACAGAGACATAGGGTTTCCAGTTATTCATTGTTGCACTTTTCTCCCTGCCCACCCCTTCACTCCCAATTTACTCTTCTCCTTGAAAAGAAAAACTCTTTCACTGTTATGCAATCCCTCCCCCCAAGCCCACTCCAGTATGCAGCCTTCACTCTGGACTTCTGTAATGACAACAATACCCATTCATATATCTTTTTAAACAGTTCTCTCCCTCATCTGTTTCAGTGCAATATATATCATTCCTCCCGCCCTCCTGTCTTCCCTCAACACTGATGTTGGACCTGTTTTACAACAGTGGCCCTATGCAATATTTGTCCTTTTGTGACTGAGATATTTCACTCAGCATAATGTCCTCCAGGGTCATCCATTTTGCATAGTATTTCATGAGTTCCTTGTTTTTCAATGCTGCATAGTATTCCATTGTGTGAATATACCAGAGCTTCTCTATCCATT
>NW_006405521.1:0-1614 GCF_000299155.1 Elephantulus edwardii
CTGACATATAGGTTAGCCTTTAGAGACAGAAAATTCTATGGGAGGAAATTGCCCATCTTTCTCCTGCAGAGCACCTAATGGATTTAAACTGTGTGCCTTTACATTGACAGTGCAATTCCTCACCATTAAGCCACCAGAGCTGCCTAAATCTTTCCTTTGCATTTTATAAATTATTTGGTACTATTATAATAATTTTATATTTGACTTTTGTTGCTTAACATAATGTGCTCTAGATGCCTCCACGTTGTCCTACCTAGAATTCTGGGTTCATGGGTTTCAGAAGGCAGAGGCTCACTGGAGATGGTGGAAGGCAAAGGGCTGAGCTCTATTAGGCTGGCAGAGCCTGTTAAGAGCTGAACTTTGTATTTATTGTAAAGCTACAGTTACTAAAAATAGCACAAAGAGAGGCATATGCTGAAGTGCTCGTACACATTTTTCAGGGTACAGAGAAAAAGAAAATATTTTGGCTGCAGCAAGTTATTTTAAACTACCCGAGATTCTGTGTTCTCTCACTATATTGTGACTTGCGAATGCAAAGGTTAACTGTTGACTTGAAATATTCTAGGGAATGTTTTTGGAAACATTCCACAGCCTTCAGAACTTTTCTCAGAGTACTTAACCCTCTAGGGATAAATGGCTTAGGTATCAGAGAGTGCAGAGCAATTCCTGGAACAAAGTCAGAGTCATGGGTAGCCCCGACATTCCTAAGGGTCCCTCGTGTGCAAGAGCCTCAGGGTTCCTTGGACATTTTCTTGTACAGTAGTTGTTGTTGTTGTTGTTATGTGCCATCGAGTCGCTTGTGACTCATAGCGACCCTATGTACAACAGCCCTAAACCCTACTCTGTCCTGTGCCCGCTTCATAGAGGGTCTTCCGCTCCTATGCTGTCCTTCCACCCTCCCAAGCATGATGTCCCTCTCCAGGGACTTGTCGCTCCTTTCAACATGTCCAAAGCATGTCAAATGAAGCCTCAGAATCCTTGCCTCCAAGGAGCAGCCTGGTTTAACCTTTTCTATGATGAACTTGTTCATTTTCTTAGTAGTCCATGGCATATTCAATATTCTTTTCCAGCACCATAGCTCAAAGGCACCGATTCTCCTGTCCTCCCTAGTCATTATCCAACTCTCTGATGCATACCAAGTGATTGCAGAGACCATGATATATCACAGCACACCTTAGTCTCCAGAGTGACACCATTGTTCTTCAGTACTTTGGAGAGGTCCCTAACAGCAGACTTCCCCATTGCAATGTGTCTTTTAATTTCCTGGCTATGGTGCCAAGAATGTTGACTGTGGAGCCAAGCAAACTAAAGCTGTGTGCAATCTCAATCTCTTCACCATCCATCCTGATGCTGCCAATTGACCCAGTGGTGAAAATCTTTGTCTTCTTGATATTAAGCCTCAATCCATATTGAACGCTGCAGTCAACCTTCTGCAGCAAGGCTGCTTCAGGGCCTCCTCAGTTTCAGCAAGCAGGGTTGTGTTATCTGCATAACACAGATTGTTGATGAATCTTCCTCCAGTCTTGATGCCACACTTCTCATAGTGCCCAGCCACGCAGATAATCTGTTCTGCATTTATGTTGAAAAGGTATGGAGACAGGACACATCCCTGTC
>NW_006405522.1:0-1728 GCF_000299155.1 Elephantulus edwardii
AGAGGGGGTTCGTCATGGATGTATTTTGTCTCCATACCTTTTAAATCTGTATGCAGCACAGATCATCTGAGACCCTGGGCTGTACGAGGAGGAATGTGGCATCAGGACTGGTGGAAGAATCATCAACAAATCTGCATTATGCGGATGACACTGCCCGGCTTGTTGAAACTAAGGAGAACCTGAAACACTTGCTGTAGAAGGTCAAGGACTGCAGCCTTCAATATGGATTGAAGCTCGATATCAAGAAAACAAATATTCTCAACACTGGGCCAAGTGGCAGCATCCGTATAGATGGTGAAGAGATTAAGATAGTTAACAGTTTTAGTTTACTTGGCTCCACAATCAACACTCTTGGTAACAGCAGCCAGGAAATCAGGAGACAAATTGCATTGGGAAAGTCACCTGTGAGGGATCTTTCAAGAATACTGAAGAGCAATGACATTAGGCTGGAGACTAAGGTGTGCCTGATCCGGGCTACAGTCTTGCAATTACATGCTCTGCATTGGAGAGCTTTACAGTGAATAGGAATGATAGAAAGAGAATTGATGCCATTGAGCTGTGGTACTGGAGAAGAGTGTTGAATATACCATCTATTGCTAGGAGAACAAACAGGTTTGTCCTGGAGGGGGTGAAGTTGAAATGCTCCTTGGAGTCAAGGATTCTGGATCTTCATCTGACATACTTTGGGCATGTTGCAAGGAGGGACTGGTCCTTGGAGAAGGACATCATGTTTGGGAACATGAAGGGACAGTTCAGGAGAGGAAGACCCTCGGTGAAAAGGATTGATTCTGCGAATGAAGTGGTGGCAATGAGTATGTTTGAGACGGCGAGGTTGGCACAGCATAGAATGGCGTTTAAGGCTTATACATAGGGCTGCTTTGAGTTGCAGGCAAATCGATGACACATAACAATGGCAACAACAACATTCATCTTTTGATTTCCCAACTACTGGTGCCAGCACTCTAGTGAACAATATTACGATTCCAAGTTTTCAGAAGTAGATTGTTGAGCCTCAAGAATAATGGCCTTTAGAGTTTTCCTCGAATGCTTGATAACCACCACCCCCCAGGGCCTAAGAAGCCAAGCCCCCTCTTTCCAATAAATCTCTGGCATGACGTGGTTTCATACCTTTCTCACCATCCTCATGGCAGCTCAAAGAGCAAGGACTGAAGATGAAAGCCAGCTCATTAAAATGCAGTTCAGTAATAACCAGGGCAGTTCCAAGTCTGTGTGTCAAAGTCAAAGGGGGTCTTGAGGAATACTGCCATGGAGTCCGGCAACTGGCCTTTTCCTGAAGCCCATATGAACTTGTACCTTGCAGCAGAAAAGATACATCCACTGACTGCACAGACAGTTGAGAGAATATGAGCCAAGAGGTAACAGGATTGAATAACAGCATACTCCTCCCCAGCAGGCTGAATCTCAACCAGCTTTCCCTAGCCAGAGACAGAGTCCCTGCTGCAGCAGGTAGAGTTGAGATGGTTGGGACAGGCTTGAAGCACTCTATTACACAGACTGGGATAAATAATACCTTCCATATTTGTCTTTTATGGCTAAAATATTATGAGAAGCAGTCGTTACTGATCAATAATGACTAGTAGGAGACTGAAATTTAGATTACTAATAAAACAAGAAATTCTTAACAATCTCTCTTATGTAACAGAAAAGGTGATGAAAGTGCTTAAAGTAGGAAAAAAAGAGCTTCTAAAACTTAAATGTAATAATCAG
>NW_006405523.1:0-1649 GCF_000299155.1 Elephantulus edwardii
TGTGTAGATTATGTTTTCCTTTCTGCCCTCGGGCCCGCCGGGTTTCGCTGGGTCTGACCTGGAAGACGCCTCCTTTAGCTGTTATCCGAGGTGACCTTGCCCAGTGACGACACCTCCCTCCCTCTCTGGCCGGGTTTCACTGGGTCTGACCTGGAAGATGCCTCCTTTTGCTGTTATCCGAGGTGACCTTGCCCAGTGACGACGCCTCCCTTCCTCTCTGGCCGGGTTTCGCTGGGTCTAGTAAAATAATTTGTTAAAAAGAAAGGAAGGGAAATGATGAACATAAGATTCAGGATAGAGTTTATGTATGATGGTTGGAGGGAAACAGGGAATGGGAAGAATACAACACATAAACCTTTTCTGTTTGTTGGGGAATTAATGAACATTTATAACAGCTTAAAATAAAGAAATTGGATAGCTATGAGTAGGCAAACAGAGCTATATTCCCTGCTATTTACAGGTTTGGCGGAAGATATTTCTATGGATATATTTGCGTGTGCTCTAAATATATATAATAAAGTAGAGCAAAAGGGGATAATTTATGAAAACTTCCAGCCACAACCAAATACCTTCAGAAAATGGATCATTTGGTTTAGGGCCACAGTCTTGGAATAAATTTCCTAAACACAGTTTTCTATATATTATTGGGATAGGTAGTGACCAGAGTCTTAAAAGGTAGCAAGCAGCCATCTATCATGTAATTCTTGGTCTCTCCACATGAAACACAGCCTCCTTGATCCTGATCCCAGAAGAACTAGAAGGTGTACAGCGACCACAACTGATATTGCTATTGAGGCTGCAGAATGTCATACACAATGAGAAAAAAATGTAAAGAAAAATTAAAAAGACCAGACTTACTGGGCTAACAGAGATTGATGGACCTTATTGTTTGTTGTTCGGTGCCATTGAGCAAACAGTGACTCTGTGACTCACAGATCTGATCCTTGCCTTTTGCTGCACCTCATCATGACCTCTGGCATGCTTGAGTTCATTGTTTCAATCTTATCAAGGGTCTTTTCATCTTTTGTTAATCCTATACTTTTACCACCATGATGTCTTTTTCTAAGCACTGACCTTAGACATTCTTCAAACATGGAACCGAACCCATCTTGAGAACTCAACTTATAGCCAAACAGACAGGTCTATAACATAAAAGGCAGTACAGGTGTAGAGTGTACTCCTGAGAGTAATCAAGCAAATACAAATAAAAGGGAAGAATTTAAACAAACAAACAAACAAACACCAAAGCTTAAAATGCAGGAAAGAAGGGAAAATAGAAACAGAGAATTTAGGGGAAAGCACGAAAAGTTTACATTGTTGTTGTGAGGTGCCAGCAAGTCGACTATGACCTGAAGTGACCCTAAGAAGAACAGATCTGAACCCCATCCTATCCTGAGTCATCCTCATACTTTCTAAGATGGTAGAGCCCATTGCAGCAGTCACATATCAATCCACCTGGTTGAGGGTCTTCCTCTCCTTCGCTGACCTTTCCAAGCATCATGTCTGTCTCCAAGAAATATCCCCTCCTAGACACATGCCTGGACTTCTGGTAGTTCTCTGTTGATGTGCTGTTCCAGTCGTTTTTGGATAATCTTCAGTAAAATCTTGCTTGCATATGAAATCAGTGAGATTGTTCTGTAGTTTCCACA
>NW_006405524.1:0-1728 GCF_000299155.1 Elephantulus edwardii
TAGACAGAATGAGATTTTTGTATAAATAGCTGATATATGCAAAAAATTAAAATACTCTTCAAGATACAAAGCTGGGCAGAGTAGGCTGACTAGTTGATTAATGTCAGGAGAGCTAGGAAGAGGCTAGGATAGAGTGACAAGGGAGGCAGGGATTGCTGTGGTTATTTTATGCGTAGGTTTCTTAGTGTCCTTATTTTTTCGCCTCCACTCCTTCCTGTGTCTCTTGTGGTTCCTTTCCTCTCATCTCACCCTGATTCCAATTCTAAGATTTCTAATCTCACTTTATTTACAGAGCAGTTCTCACAGTTATACCCTAAGCCAAAAGCAATCAGTGCCAGCTATGCTTAATACACAAGCCATCAAGGTGAGTAAAAAGGCAGTTCTCTCAGATGATCTGAAAGCCATTGTTAAATTAATTTCCATGGTCTATTTCTCTGTGCATTTCTTGATTCTTGGATGGTTCCCATGTGACTCTTGTATTCCAAATACTTGTGCTGTTTTGTTTGCTTTATTTTTTTTCTAGTACTTGTGTTTAGGAAATCACTTGTATTTCAGGTTTCTTATTTTTTATCTATCTATCTATCTATCTATCTATCTATCTATTTATCATTTCAATGAACATCTACAGAGGTTTTGGAATTCCATTCATTCATTGTTGCACCGGTTCTCGCTGCCCACCCCCTTCTCCCCCCCCCCCCCCCCCCCCCGTTTGCTCCTCTCCTTGAAAAGCAAAAGAAAAACTCCCTCATTGGTACACAATCCCCCCCGCACATCCCCCAACCACAACCCCAACCCCAAATATAATCCACTCTGCAACCCTCATTCTTACGATAAACATAATGCCCTAAAATAAAATATCAATCATTTGCTATTTGTTGCCTGTCTCAGAATTCCTCATCATTTAGCCTGCTGATCATATTTTTCCTTGTTTTTTGCACTCACACGCAAACTTTAAAGCCAGGTCAAGTCAATTTGGCTTGCTACTTTAGATGAGACGTATCAATTCTGTGACTGGAGTGGTGGGAATGAATGCGTTGAGATGGCTAGGTTGGCACAGAGTAGAACGGCATTTAGAGCTCTTGTACATAGAGTCGCTAGGAGTTGCAAGCGACTCAATGGCACATAACAACAACAACTGAAAACATAACTTAATTAATGACTTTGTTTTCTCAAAATATACTTTGAATTTTATGGTAAGTCTAAAATTCTTACAATAGCCCAGAAGGTTCTCTCCATTCTGTCCTCTGAACACTTCAATCACTGTCTTCTTCCCACCTGTCACACTGACCTTCCTGCTAGTCCTCAAACTTGTCAAGCTTGCTCCCATCTCCTAAGCATTTGCAGTTAGTTTTCCCTCTATATGGAATGCCTTCTCAAATGTTTTTAAATACTCAAACCCAAATCAAAATCACTTCTCTCATTATATGTGTGGGAATAATCTGGAACAAGGGCTTCATTGTGAGGTGAACTAGGGAAGCAGGAGGGAAGGGGAAAGAAAATGTACAGCAGTGAATATTTTTAAGCTTTTTTAAAAATAATTTTAATGAGCATTTACAGAGATTTTGGATTTCCATTCATTCATTGCTGCACTTCTCTACCCGCCCAGCCCTCCCCTCCCCGTTTTGCTCCTCTCTTTCAAAAGTAAAAGAAACACTCCCTCCCTGGTACACAATCCCCCCCCACCCCACCCCACCCCCGCATCCGTCCCACCGCCCCAAGTACATTCCA
>NW_006405525.1:0-1714 GCF_000299155.1 Elephantulus edwardii
ACAAACAGCCATATAGATTTCTTCCTGGAGTCCCCCTGAGCCAAATGAGAACGGCTTTCTGACTATATGACCACATACATTTGGCAGGAGTTCAGGTAATGAGAGCGAGGTCATATTTCTTGCTGGGTGAGCATAGCAGTCTGTCTGAGCACAGTGAGTGGGAGATGGGGGCGGGAGCCAATTTACCAGGTGCAGCTTGTCCCCCTCAATCCACTGCTTCCAGCCACGGTTCTTCTTCTCCCCCTTCTGCACACACACGAGGACGTTACCATGCCAGGTCGCCAGGCCCTGCAGTGACAAATTCCAGCCAAATCAAATGTACAGTTTGTGCTGTCAAGCAAGGCCAAATCTGAACCTAAACTTCCTGACCCTTGTGGGTCCACAGGGCAGAGCACTCAGCTTGGGCCAAGCCAGGGTCCTTCTAATCTCATTTCTACCTACACTCTCCTTTCCAGCCAAACCGTTTTATTGTCTCTTTGTTGGCTTCTAATGTTGACTTCTTTATCCCATTCTCTTTTAAAGAGTTTCCTCTGCCTTCATATCATACAGGAAAGGAAGAGATAGGGGAGTGGGGTGCAGATGAGGTGATAAATTTGACTATATAGCTTTGTAACATTTCCAGAGGGACAAAAAAATACCACAAAGCAAAATAGCTACCTGGGAAATAACACCCATCAGAAGGTGCTTTGGTGATGGAGAACTTTCCAGATTGAACTGTGAACTGAAATTAAAGGCTAGTGGTCGGAATCTACGAGCTGCTCATCAAAGCAACCTGAGCAGTCTCCTCCTGTAAACCTTGGAAGCCTTGAAGGAGACCTTGAAGGAGACCTTGAAGGAGACCTTGAAGGAGATCTTGAAAAATTTCAAGGAGAATCACCATGTGTCAGCATTGACTTGACAGAGTAAAGTTTTTGTTTGACTTTGTTTTAACACCAATCAGACAAAATCCTGACTTCTTGGCAGATAAACTCCCTTTCTAAAAAGTGGAAGGAAAAGACCTCACAGCCTCACGTTGATTCCAGCTCATAGCAGTGACCGTCCCTTAGGTTTCTGACGCTGTTACCTTTGTAGAAGGAGCCTGCCTGTCTTTGTCTCAAGTTGCTGCTGGTGGCCTTGAACTCCTGGAGATGTTCTGCCTTTTGGTTAGTGGTTTAACTCCCTATGCTCCACACTACTAGCTCCCTGTAAATCAGTAACAAAAGATCTTTGACCAAATTCAGAGAATCAACAAAATATGGAGCCAATAACTTATGGAAAATGAAAAAATAAATATAGCCCAACAACTCAAGAAAACACCACAGAGAACCCTCCAACATGAAAAGATATGCAATGATGTCACCCAGAAGGGAAATGGAAATGAAGACTGTAAAATAATTAAAGATGGAAATGTTTGGAAATATGCTGGGCTGGAGAACAGCTCTGACACAAGGCTACGAAGAGTACAAATCAGTCTTAACATTTTTAAAGGACTATTTTGTGTTTGCTGTCAATGTATAAAATTATGTATTCTCCTCGACTTAGAACGTCTGTTCTCAGACATTTGTCTTATAGGATGCTCATTGCAAGGACCGCCCGCTGCAGGACGGTAGCAAAGGCAGGGAATTCCCAGGCACACAGGAGGCGGCCCAGATGGCTCAGGCCCCTGCCTTCTCCCCAGCACAGGGAATGAGCCTTCTCCTGGTCTCTGGCTTCGTCCAGGCAGCGGTGCCAGCGA
>NW_006405526.1:0-1726 GCF_000299155.1 Elephantulus edwardii
TATGTATCAGAGATCTGGACAATGACTAAGGAAGAAAGAAGAAGAATTGATGCCCTGGAGTTGTGGTGTTGGAAGAGAGTCTTGAGCATATCATGGACAGCCAAGAAAACAAAGAGATCTATCTTGGAGAGGGTGAAACCAAGTTTCTCCTTGGAGGGTAGGCTTTTGAAGCTCTGTCTCACATTCTTTGGGCACATAGACAGGATGGACCAGTCCCTTGGAGAAGGACATCAAGCTTGGAAGGGTGGAGAGACAGCACAGGAGAGGAAGACCCTGGATGAGATGGATTGACACAAGAGCTAAAACAATAGGTATAGGTGTATCGGAGTCAGTGAGACTTACTCAGGACAGGGTAGGCTTCAGAGATGTTGTACATAGGGTCACTGAGTCACAAGTATGTGTTGATGACACATAACAACAAAATAAGATTGGTGTTGGGATGAGTGAAAAGAAGTACAAGAACATGAGGGATATGTCTGACCTCATAGGAACTGGTTTTGTATTGTTTGTTGATGCTGTTGATGGGGACATTTCCCCTTTGTGAAGTTGGTAAAGGTCAGATATGACCATCCCTACCTGTCCCTTACTCTTTTCACAGATAGGAATTAAATAACAGGCAAACAAAATAGATTATTATATCCATTATGGTGGAATGGAGAAGGAATCTGTTGAGAGAATGAACAAGGAAGACCTTTCTGAGGAAGTGAAATTTACTTGTCCTATGAGATTCTGTTATACTTTGGGTATGTTGTCAGGAGGGGCCAGTTCTTGGAAAAAGACATCACTCTGGAAAGGGAGAGATTCAACAAAAGAGAGGAAGATCTCCAATAAGATGGATTGACATAGTGACTATTACAATAGGCTTGAACATGGCAGAAGTCATGATAGTGGTGCAAGATAGAGTCATCTGTTTTTCAGAAGGTCTCTATGAGTCATAATGGACCTAACAGCAACAAGAACAGCAATAACAATAAAACAATATGAATAGGTGTACAGAATGAGTAAGTGTAGGCCAGCTGGGGACCAGGGTGATGCAAGTGAATCACTCATAAAGGGTGTGTCCTTAAATATGATACTTTCAAGGTGGACAGATATTTTAGGGTATTTCAGGACTTTGCTTCTCTTTATTGTTGAGTAATATTCAATTGTATGTTCACACATTTTGTTTTTCCATTCATAATAACCAAAAGGTGGAAACCACTTAAATGAACCTACCATGTCTAAATGCAAAACTGGTTTGAGACTTTGAAATGAAATAATTATGTTTTTCATCAATAATTGACTGTTTCTTTCCACTGATCTGGTCAGTGGGCTGTTGAATCATTTGAGTCAATTTATTTGAGCAAGTGACACATATAGATGCAATCAGTATTCCAGCTATACAGATCTTGTTGTACATTCTACCATCATCATAGACTGCACACAAAATAAGAAGACCATTCCGAAAAGGCTGGTATATTGAGGCTGTAAGTTGAAGGTGTCAGTGAAAAGGCTTTCCTCTGGACAAAGGAACTATACTATCACTTTTTTAAAAAAATTATTATTAAATTTTATTAGTTTTAATGAACTTTTACAGAGATTTTGGGTTTTCATTCATTCATTGTTGCACTGTTTGCTCCACCCTCCTCCCCAGTTCGTTCTTCTTTGCTCCCACCCCGAATGTCTGTTTTAATTGTCCAATTGCCACAGTGCTTGTCAAAGCCAGTTCTGATTAATCTCCTTTGTC
>NW_006405527.1:0-1664 GCF_000299155.1 Elephantulus edwardii
AAGAAAGAAAGAAAGAAAGAAAGAAAGAAAGAAATATAGAAAAAAATAAAAAAAGAAAGAAAACATAACATTTACACTAACCTGAACTTTATTTGATCAGAAAAAAAAGAAGACTTATTAATATACCTATGATTCAAATATAGGCATCTACCTCTAAAGCCAAAAAAATTAAGAAATTCAGGATTTCTACTGACGTTTACAGTCTGAAATTGACTGAATGTGTAATAAAGGTACATTAATAATAATTGATGACTAGAATACTAGGTATATCATATAATAATCTGATTCAAAGTAACCAAAGCTAGTCCATCTAAGCTCAATAATTCCTAGAATGTTGACCTTTATGTGTTCCATTTTATTTTTAATAATGTCAGATTTTCCTAAATTCATACTTTGTTCATTACATGTTCCCATTATTATGGATGTTTACAACTATTCCTCCTCATTTTGGGGTGTCTTCCAATCTGGGGGTTCTATCTACAGCTTTATGGTGAACCATGATCCTCTATTGTTCATTGAGTTATTGAAGGCCTATTGTTTCAGAGTGGATGGCCAATCCTACTCCCTAGCGTGTCTTGATTTGGTCTTCTCAATTGTGTGCTATGCATCTTTAAGTTGGGCAATAACTAAGGATGATGGAAGAATCTAGTTCGGATGTTAGAGAGAAATACTGAATATCCCGTGGACTACCAAGAAAACAAACAGGTTCATCTTGGAGAAAGTTAAACCAGAATATTCCTTGTAAGCAAGGACAATGAAACTTCATCTCACTTATTAGAATATGGAGTTAGTAGGAGCCAGTCCTTGGAGAAGGACATCATGGTTGGAAATGTAAAAGTTAGCATGAAAGAAGACCATAGCAAAACAACTATGAGATATCATCTCACCCCAGTAAAAAACAGCAAAATTTAACAGAACAGCAAACAACAAATGCTGGTGAGGTTGTTGAGAAACTGGAACACTTATTCACTGTTGGTGGAAGTGTAAAATGGTGCAATCACTATGGAAGGCAGTGTGGCGCTTTCTCAAAATGTTAGAAATAGAAATACCATTTGAACCAGCAATTCCACTACTGGGAATATACCCTAAAGAAACTTTAATGGCCTTGCAAGCAGACACATGCACACCCATATTTATTGCGCCTTTGTCACAATGGCAAAGAGTTGGAAACAATCCCAGTGCCCATCAACAAACAAATGGATAGAGAAGCTATGGTATATTCACACAATAGAATACTATGCTGCACTGATAAACAAGGAACTCATGCAATATTATACAAAGTGGATGACCCTGGAGGACATTATGCTGAGTGAAATAGCTCAGTCACAAAGGGACAAATACTGCATAGTGCCACTGTTGTAAAGTGGGACTGAGATCGGGGTTGGAGGGAAACTAAGAGGGCATAAATAATGTATACTGCATTGAAACAGATGAGGGAGAGAACTGTTTAGGAGGAATAGATTAGGTATTGTTCTTGTTGTTGTTATGTGCCATTGAGTCGTTTTCGACTCATAGCGACCCTATGCACAACAGCCCTAAACCCTGCTCTATCCTGAGCCAACCGCACTGCCTCTGACACACCCATCCTGATTACCCCAGTCACCGAATCAATCCATCTCATAGAGGGTCTTCCCCTCCTGCACTGTCCCTCCACCCTCCCAAGC
>NW_006405528.1:0-1726 GCF_000299155.1 Elephantulus edwardii
CATGGTATTCTCAATACTCTTCTCCAGCACCACAGCTCAAAGGCATCAATTCTCCTTCTATCCTCCTTGGTCATTTTCCAACTCTCTGATGCATAACAAGTGATTGTGAAGACCATGGCCTGTGTGGGATATTAAATATTGTATGTCAATGTGGCCATCATCCCCGGTTTAATGTAACTATCCAATGAGTTACAAATTTTAACAGCTACATTGTTTTTGAGTCAGAATTAGAAGTGGTTTTGATATAATCAGCCTGATTTGATGAACGTTAAGTCTCCTCTGGGGAATGGTCTACATTGAATATACATTTGGATTAACGCAAAGCAAGAGAGCTTTATGCCCAATCCTGTACCTGGTTAGCTGGCTCATGGCTTCCACACTTGAGCCAGTGCTCTGCCATACTTGCTGACTTTGGACTGGTCGTCCTTGGAAACCAGCATTCTGAGATCTTGCTATTCATGAAAACCTTTGGATTTGTCTACACTGAGGCCAGGCAGTCTGCATAGCCACAACCTCCAAAGTCTGAGACCCTGCCTTCTGATGGCTTGGACTTTTTAGCCTCCTTTCTTCTGAAGTCTGACCTGCAGACCTGAGACTTGCCAATCTATAAGTACATGAGCCATTTCCTTGAAGTCTCTCTTTTTTTCTCTTTCTCTTAGTTTCATTAGTTTTGCTTTTCTAGAGAACCCAGCCTAAGTCACAAAGCATGTTCCACAGACTGTACATTCCAGGAGAATGTCCACTACTTGAAGTAATGATATACAACACTGACTTTTATGTTTCCAATTTAAAGTGATCCTCCATTGGGTTTCTAAGGCTATAAATTGCAAGGGGAAGAGTCTGAGGAGCCACTGATGGATTTGAACCCAAGATTCCTGGCATTTGGCTTACCAACACAATTTGCGTAGGCTAAACCACCATAATCTCTTAAGTAAATGATAAAGATTTTTTTTATAGTGTTGGATTAAGGAAATTAGAGGCAGGGGTGGTAAAATTTAGTCTCACATACTTCTGGCATCTTTTCAGGAGGGACTAGTCCTTAGAAAAGGACATCATTAAAAAAAAAGAAAAAGGAAAGGACATCATGTTAGGAAAAGCAGGGGGTCAGAGAACGAGAGGAAGACCTTCAACAAGATGGATTGATACAGAGTCTGTAACAATGGGTTTGAGTATATCAGAGATACGAGATATTGAAGATGGTGCAGGACAGGACAGGGTTCTGATGGGTGTTGCTTATAGAGTTCCTGTAGCTATAACAGATTCAATGGCCCTACAACAACATCAATATCCTATAGAGAAATGCAGTGTATAGCATTTCCTAAACTTACCTGATCTGAGATCCACTCTTTTACAGAGGAGGTTGAAGGATTATTGTTCCATATTGTTGTCATTGTTATGTGCCATCGAGTCGTTTGTGACTCATAGCGACCCTATGACAACAGCCCTAAACCCTGCTCTATCCTGTGCCAATCGCACTGCCTTTGACACACCCATCCCAATTACTCCAGTCACTGAATCAATCCACCTCATAGAGGGTCTTTCCCTCTTGCACCGTCCCTCCACCCTCCCAAGCATGATGTCCCTCTCCAAGGACCTGTCTCTCCTTACAACATGTCCAAAGTATGTAAGACGAAGCCCCAGAATCCTTGCCTCCAAGGAAAAGCCTGGTTTAACTCTCTCCATGTTGAATCTGTTTGTTTTCTTGGCAGTCCATGGTACATTCAAT
>NW_006405529.1:0-1725 GCF_000299155.1 Elephantulus edwardii
CAAACTGGGAGCAGGGTAGAGAGAATGGTGCAGCGGTGAATGAATGGAAACCCAAAATCTCTGTAAATGTTTATGAAAATTAATAAAATATAATTACAGAAAAAAAAAGAAAGAAAGACTTCAGGCCTTTTTTCCATAGGGTCACTATGAGTCATGCTCAACTCGATGGCAGTCAACAACAACAACGTCTTAACACAGATATAGTCAATCTAATTCCTGTGTAGTTCATTAGATGAAGTCCACGTCACCATTTAAGTTTTTTTATTAGAGATATTTACAATTAATAAGTTATTAATTGTTCAAAATTCAATCATTCAACCTCCAGTCACATTTCTGTCACCATGTCTGTATTTTCCAGCTACCAGTCCTTCTTCCTTGTTTTAAACTCTTGCATTCCAGTCACCAAATATTATTAATGCATTTTGACTGCATGTTTATCAATTTCAGATTCCAAAAGTTGGTGTAAGTCTTCAGTTGGTGTATTTGAATGATATCTTTATTAACAAGTCTTCCTCGTATGTGTATGGATAGTATGCTATCACTCACAGTATTTACTTTAGGAAAAGTCTTGAAATGTTCTTTTTTGATCATGTGACTTCATTTCTTTTTTTCCAAAGTATCGAAATAATTTAATTTAAAATATTTTTTAAAAGTTAAGTACAACTCTAGCTTACCAGTCTTAAAAAAGCATCCATGTTTCAGAAAAGATTTGAGAACTAAAATATTTTGTCAAGTTCTAATACAATTTGTAGACTGAGAAATAATCTTCACCAGAGTAAACAAAATATTATGACTAATAATTGCTATAAGAGCAGTTGGAATCTAGAAAAATAATAATGTCTGTAATTCATACACAATAAAGTATGTCCCCGGTACATACTTTTGTACTCAAAACAAGAATAATGGATAGAGCTCACTGGGCTGGTTCTGTAGCTAGATGACTGAGAACGTATGACTATACCCACTTGATTCTTTTTCTGAATTAGCAATGAAGTTACAGATACTAAAAAGAAATTTTCACAAGTTTATAAGCCTTCCCAAAAAAATTTTAAGTTTCTTAGAAATGATATAAAAATTAAGGCAGAGGAATATGAAAATAACAGTCCACATCTATATACATCTTGACCATTTCTCGGAAACTTTTAAATATTTTTCCTATTTCTGATACTCATAACCATCTTGAATGCTAGGCAGGTTTTATTCAACCCAATTAGGTATTTTCTCCCATAAACAGGAAAAGATGCAAAGAAAAGTTTACTCTTGAATCGAGTATTTATGTATTGCAAGAACAAGAAAAAGATTTTAAAATAATGTTGTTGGGTTGTGTTTTTTTTCCTAACTTAGCTTTAGAAAGTACATTAGATTTATTTATTTATTTCCAGAATCCGTCCTTTACAGAGAAGACAAGAAATTTCTAAAGACCGTCCTTGGATTCTTCTGGGATTCCTGCTGACAATTTTAGTCGAGAGAACTATTTCTTCATTTTGCTCATTTTCTTGGAATAAGAGAAAGTGGATGTTGACTGTTCAGACATGCTTTTGTTATGTGCCGTCGAGTCGTTTGCGACCGGATGTACAACAGCCCTAGAAAGGGCTCTATCCTGTGCCAATTTCATTGCCTCTGACACACCCATCCTGAGTACCCCAGTCACTGAATCAATCCACCTCATAGAGGGTCTTCCCCTCCTGCGCTGTCCCTCCACTCTACCCAGCATGATGTCCCTCT
>NW_006405530.1:0-1690 GCF_000299155.1 Elephantulus edwardii
GACTGTTTCAGGCACACCTTAGTCCCTAGACTGGCTGTGCTGCTTTTAGTATTCTGGCGAGGTCCCAGACAATAGATTTTCCCATTGTAATAATCTTTTGATTTCCTGACAGCTGGTGTCAAGAGTGTTGATTGTGGAGCCAACCAAGCTCTAACTGTTAACAACTTCAATCTCTTCTACATCTATCATGATGCTGCCAATTAGCCCCGTGGTGAGAATCTTTGTATTCTTGCTATTGAGCTTCAATCTATATTGAAGACTAGAGTCTTTGACTTTCTGCAGCAAGCGCTTCAGGTCCTCCTCAGTTTCAGCAATTAACGTTGTTGTCTCGTCTGCATAATTTAAGTTGTTGCTGAGTCTTCTTAGACCTAAAGGTATGTGATTTAATTGGAGTTTATGTTTAATGCCTTATTTTCTTTTAAAAAAATTTTCTTTGCCTTATTTTCTCTATCTAGATGTCGTTAGTTTTAACTAACAAATGCTAAGGATTTTTTTTTAAATGCTATCCCCACCTACAAAGACATATTGAACAGGTGCTTGAGTGTTATACATATAGCCATGCCTTTTAAAGTGAACATATTTTTCTCCATGACCAAATACATCCTAAACAAAGTCTCATTATTATGGGTGAAGGGTAGGAAATCAGTCAAAGTTATCTGATGAAAATTAGAAGAAAAACTTGCCAGAATAAATTAAGACTGTTAATTGAATTTATACCTTTGAAGAGTGAAAACAAAACAAAAAACAAAAACAAACCCAAACAACAAATCACCCAAAACTAAAGCAGATGCTCATTTAAGAATAGCATGTTGTCCATCAAGTAAATGTAGTTTTTATCTGCATCTAGTAGCGGACAAATGTGCATTTTAATACATTAAAACATACTATACTAGTACTGAGATTTAAATTGCATTATATACTTAAGACTTTTATATAAGAATAGTTTCTGTATTCCCTTTATTCTTACATACTTTTTGTGATTATTGCTGGTGTTAGTTTGTTTCTTTTGTTCACAAATTACAACCATTAATAAGAATAAAATGTAAACAGTTTCTTCTCTAAGAAGGGACAAATGATCAATGTTAATTAATACAATTGGTCAGTATTTTATTTTTTATATAAATTTCGTCTGACATATTTTGGACATGTTGCAAGGAGGAATCAGTCCTTGGAGAGAAACATCATGCTTGGGAGAGTGGAGGGACAGACAGTGGAGGAGAGGAAGACTCTCAATGCGATGGGTTGATTCACTGACAGGTAATGGAGGTAGGTGTGTCAGAGACAATAAGATGGCACTGGATATAGCACGGTTTAGGGCTGCTGTACATAGGGTCACTTTGACTCACAGGTGACTCAATGGCACATAAAAACAAACAACAATATAACTTTACCAATAAAATATATTTTTAAAATTTTTATAAAATACACCTTGAAATTGCTAATATGCTTGTATACACTAGACTTCTGATAAAGTATATTTTAGAATATCGTATCAGAAGTGAATATATTGGAAGATGCACAGATTTTTTAAAAATGTTTTGTTTTTTAAATAAAAACTTATTTTAATTATGATTTTAAAAGACATTTACAGAGAAATTAGTCATTCATTCATTGTTGTACATTTTATCCCCTTGCCTCCCTTCACCTCCCCCAGTTCACTTTATTTTTTTAATATTCATTCATTGTTGCA
>NW_006405531.1:0-1724 GCF_000299155.1 Elephantulus edwardii
CTCTGGGATTTCCATTCTTCTCAATGTCAGCCACAACTTGTCATCATCCACACAGCCAAACACCTTTGCACAGTCAATAAAGCACAAATACACATTCTTCTGGTATTCCTTACTTGCAGCCAGGATCCGTCTGACATCAGCAATGATACCGTATCCCTGGTGCCATGTAGCCTCTTCTAAATCCTGATTGAATATCTGGCAGTTCTCTATCTATGTACTGTTCCCGCTATTTTTGAATGATCTTCAGCAGTATTTTGCTTACATGTGATAGGAATGATGTTGTTCGATAATTTCCACGTTCTGTTGAATCTCATTTCTTGGAAATGGGAACAAATATGACCTCCTCCATTCCAGAAGACAGAAAGCTGTCCAACAAATTTCCTGACATAGACTAGTGAGTGCATCCAAGGCTGCATCTGCTCATTGAATCAAGTCCATTGGTCTCCCATTGATTTATGGACCATGTTTTTCGCCAGTGCCTTCAATTCAGTGTCTACTTCCTCCTTCCTAACCCATGGCTCCTGTTAATATGGTACTGCCTGAATTTTTTTTTAACCAGAGTCATTATTTCTCCATGAAATTTCTTTTTCTATTGGAGAGTTACAGCTTTATTTTATTATTATTAGTTTTAATGAAAATTTACAGAGATTTTTGGATTTCCATTCATTCATTGAAATCTTTATTTATTTATTTTTTTAACTTCCTGAAATTTTTCAGAGTCAATTCATTCTTTCTGGTACAGTAAATCTGTGTATTTCCTCCATATTCTTTTGATGCTTTCTGGGTAATTCAATATAATGCCCACAGCATCTATCAATATTGCAGCCCGAGGCTTAAATTTTTCAGTTTTTTCAGCTTGACAAATGCAGGGCATGTTCTTCCTATTTTATTCTCCAATTCCAGTTCTCTTCACATTCCATTATAATACTTTGCTTTTTTTCCCCTCACTCTCCTTCTCTTCCCTCTCCCCCAGTCAATTTTTTAAAAAATATAATTATTTTTCCTTTTGTTTGTTATTGCACATTGTCTTCCCTCTCTCCCCTCCCCACTCCCTCAGCCTCCCCAGCAATGTTGTTATACATACAATGCTTAATCATATATTCCTTTTGGAAAGTTCGTACCCTCATCTCTACTACTACAGTATTCATTATCTATACACTTTCCCCCCTATTTTTCTAACCACCTCACCCCCATCTTTTCTATTTTATACCAGTGGTGTTATACAGCATTTGTCCTTTTGTGACTGAGATATTTCATTCTGCATAATGTTCTCCAGGCTCCTCTAAGTTGTGTAATGCTTTATGAGTTTATTGTTTTTCAATACTGCATAATATTCCATTGTGTGAATGTACCATAGTTCTTCTATCCAGTTTTTTTGTTGTTATTGGGCATTTGAGTTGCTTCCATCTCTTTGCTATTGTGAATAATACAACCATAAATATGAATGTACAAACATTTGTTTTGAGTCATGCCTCTGGTTTCTTTAGGGTATATTCCCAGTAGTGGAATTGCTAGATCAAATGGTACGTTTATTCCCAAGTTTTTGAGAAAGTGCCAAACGGTCTTCCATAGTGACTGTACCATTTTACATTACTACTTAGAAGTGAATGAAAGTTCTAATTTCTCCACAACCTCACCAGCCTTTGTTGTTTGATGTCCTGTTGAACTTTGATATTGTTATTGGTATAAGATGATAGCTCATAGTTGTTTTGAAGCTTTACCTT
>NW_006405532.1:0-1717 GCF_000299155.1 Elephantulus edwardii
AATCTCAATCTCTTCACCATTCATCCTGATGCTGTCAATTGGTCCAGCGGTGAGAATATTTAGTGGTAAGATATTGCACTGCCAACCCAAAGGTTTGCTGTTTGAACCCTGTAGCTGCTCTGCAAGCAAAAGATAGGCAATCTCTTCCTGTGGAATTTACTGCCTCTGAAAACCTGCCGAAAGATCAGCTATGAGTCAGATATGATCTGATGGGACACAACAGCAGGAATAACTACAAATGACTTTATGCACTATGCAATATGCACACTGAATTCTTATACTTGAGGTCAGTGGCACAGTTTGATCAATTTTACCACATGTCTTTTTTTATGAGGAATTGGGTAAAATAGAAAACTCAAATAAATATACAATACTGTCAAAATACAGTACTGAATGATTACAACATTTTATTTCTAAGTTCAGCCAAGAATCCTGATTATTAAGGTTTAAAAGTTAAAATAAACTTTTTTTTAATGAGCAAAATCCTTGTGAATTAAGATTACATGACTGTACATATTACTTACTATTAGGTTATGTTTAGCAAAGTGCAGTTCTCGTATAATATAATAAAGACTTGCAACAACAGAGCAAATGTCAGCCCGGTATCGATCTGAGAAGAGCTCAATGCCTGGAAGAAGTTGAGTGATTTCATACTGAGCGTAACAACGTTCAGCTTTGGGATGTGGAAGGGTTGTTCTCAGCAAGCCCTGGAAGGAAAAAGAAGATGAAGGTGAAGTGAAAAGCTTTCAAATTGCATCTGCACCAATGGACAGAAATAATAAATAGACAGGCTATTTCCTAAGTACCTGACACATGTCAGGGTAGTGCAAATGGGTTGTGAGCCAAAAGGATGGAGGTTCAAATCCACCCAAAAAATAATTTCAATTCATTATTTATGAAAGCTATAATATCTACTACCTTAATAATGTAGTTGTTTAAATCCTTAATTTTGCCAACATGCTTTAAAATGGTTTTTTAAATGTGCTGGGTTTTGGCATAAGTCCTATGAGGTAAGTTTTCTCTTAGGTCAGGTACTAGTAAGAAATCACATCCACAGTTCAGAGAAAGTAATGTCTTTTCCAAATCACAGAGTTCTTTTCAAGAATAAGGAGAGAGAGAATGTAAAGAATCTAAAAAAAGAGAGAAATGAAAACATGACCACCATTCCCCCTGCACCTTCACCTCCTCTGCCTCTTCCTTTTGATGTTCAGTCAAGAGGCATCTGGAATGTAAGCAAATTGAAACATCTGGCTTCAAATTCAGAGAAGTCTTTCCTAAATAATGTCTCTCTCCAGATTTCATAAGCTAATCAGACTGCTCTGATACACAGAACAAGAGTGTCCATCCTTCAAAGTCAACAACACCTCTAGTAAATTTTGCAAATGCCTATAGCTATGTCCCAGAGTCTCAAAATGTCTTGTATTTAAAAACAAAACTAAACAAAAAAAAACCCAAAACAACTCCTTTCTTCTTCAGTAAAGTCAAACCAAAACCATAAGAACTACACACACTCTGTCTCTGTAGTCTTCAAATTCTCTCTTCTCTTTCCCCTTCCTCATTATATAATACATTTCACTTTATGCAAGTACACAAAACTTCATTTAGAAGTGAGATAACTTTTTCAAAAAACCAACTCCTAGTTTTGTTGATAGTTTCAATTGTTTTTCTGTTTTCTATTTCATTTATTTCTGCTCTTGTTTTTATAATTTGTTTTTTT